>NC_135441.1:27729808-28029808 GCF_051991255.1 Vanacampus margaritifer | reverse complement strand
GTGTGTGTGTGTGTGTGTGTGTGTGTGCTAGTCAAGGTCACATGTGCATCAAGCCAGCCATGAAATGGAGTCATAGCAGCAGCAGCAGCAGCTCCACAACGTTCACGATGATAAAGACGTCTCTCTTCCCGTGTGTGTGCGTGTGTGTGTCCACGTGTGTGTGTGTCCACGTAGATGAATGTGTGTGTGTGAGCAAGTTATGCCTGCTGGGACCTTTCGGATTCTTGTCCTTAAATGGTGCACTATTTGGCTGAATCTTTTCACTGTTTAAATGAATGGTGCATTATCTGGCTGAGGTTTCTCACTGTTTGACATAATGGTGCACTTTTTGGCAGACACTCGTCGTTGTCCATCTCAATGGTGCACTATTTTCCAGAACGTTTTCACTGTTTATGGTCACGGGGCACTATTTGGCAGAAGCTTCTTAATGCATATCGTCACGGGGCACTATTTGGCTGAAGCTTCACGCTGTTTATCATCATGGTGCACTTTTTGACAGATGTTTTTTTGCTGTTTATCTCAATGGCACACTATTTTCCAGAAGCTCCTCACTGTTGTTTTAATGGCGCACTTTTTTTTCTGGACAGAAATGTCTCGCTATTAAACGTAATAGCGCACTATTTGACAGATGAACTGTTTACGCTAATGGTGCGAATCCTCCAAGGGACGGCACCCGCTTGCCGCTTGCGTACTGGATAAAGAGCAAAAAAAAGACAAAGTAAAGACGACGACGACGGTTTAAAAGTAATCCGTTGACTACAATATGAAATATAAGCTGCGTAAGCAGAGAGTCAAGAAGCGTCTGCACCGAGCGGCCGCACATAAAGGTTAAAAATGAGTCTCTCTCAAGCCCGCTCTCACCTTCAATTACCAGCACCGGCACATTACAGCCACACAAAATGGCTGCCATTAGCTATAATCACCCTGCATTCGGCTAATGCTATGCTGAATGGAACGGAGGGAGAATAATTGCCCATTCGGGGGGAGGGAAAGCAGCGAAAAAGAAAAAAAAAACGTTCAACCAGAACATCTTACAAAGGCAAAGATGTCCCTGGTGTAAATAAAAAAAATATTTAGAAAAAAAACAACCTCCCACTGGGCTTTAGTAGTGAGAAGTTCAAATACTTTGTCACTTTTTCAGGTACTTCTTCAGTACTTTGATTTTTTTTCTTCTTCCCCAAACTTAAACGCAATTCAAAGAGAATGACAGGACACGTTGTTTATTTAAAACGACCACACAAATTTGCCTCCTGCTAACTTGATGCTAACGCAGAATGCAAAACGCCAAAGGCAGGCTAGCAAATAGCAGATAGCTGCAGTTTTTCCAACCTCTTAAGCAACACATTTTTGAATGCAAACAGGACATCGACACATGTCCCAGTAGACATAGATTCTTTATCCCCTGCAAAAAAACACAACTCATTTCTTATGAATTGCTTACTTACTGATTGCTAACCGCTAACTGCTAACTGTCAGCCTATCCCTTGCGCGAGTCCATTTCACAGTCCAAATGTTTCTTGAAACATTTGGTATTTGCAGTCCCGCGTGTTCTCTTCGGGAGTTTTCTTCTGCTCGGGTGACTTTGCGACGCCTCGCCAAAGAAAATCTGCAATGGCCGCCCGTCCTTGCGGCGAACACAAAAGGCTGACGAGGAAGACGCGTCCAAGGAAATTGATTGTGAGAGCGAGACGTGTTTGCACATAAAAGAGGTGACATGGCGCCGGCCTTCCTTCTGATCCTCGGGATTTGCATGACATCAGCGTTAACTCCTCGCGTGTGCGTGCGTGCGTGCGCGCGCGCGTGTGTGCGCAAAACCCCGTTTGCCGCCTCAAGAAACGTCCTTGCGCTTTCCCGCCGAGGATTGGCGCCGTTGTTGTGGGGCCAATCGGGCTCAGGCAAACACCTGAGCACAAAGCCGGGCAGCGTGCACGCACTCACACACACACACAAATGACAACATAACACCAAAAAAACAACACACACACAAAACAATTCCATAACAAAAGACGTGCAAATAACAACACACATCGAGATGTACACACACTTATACACGCACACACAGAGTGAAGTAAATGCTAATGCTAATGCTAAGGTGACTTTTGCCTTACCCAGAGACGCGGTGGCAGGTACGGGCTCTTTGGACACTGCGGAAGACGACAACACAATAAGCACGAACGAAGGCTGTCAGTTGAAATTCAATTGGCGCCTTCCCAAAAATCCCGTCATTGATCGTGCAACGTAGGCACCAAACCCAAGCTGTTGCGAGCGCGTACGCGCTAATGACCTTTGGCGTGCGGTCATGCGACTGCATGGACCAATAAGAGCGAGCCGCCTTTGGGCAAGGCACGCCAGCGGGAAATGCTTGATGCTGCTCGAGGAGGGTTTTTATGGCCGCTACTCAACCACGCTGTTGTTTTTGGAATCGGCAGCATCGATAACCCCGACGCGAAGGACCGACGCGCACTCATGCGCAACTCTCCTGGTCGTTGCCGTGACAACCGAGGGGAAGTGATGTCATTGATCACGTCAGAATTTACGTTGAGTCAGAAGAGTTGGGAGGATTCTTTTCATTTCTAGCATCAGCCGGCTCGACTGAATTTGCATTTACAGTCAAATCTCGCCCTCGATTTTCTTTCCCATTTATTCTCAATCTGGTGTGCTGGAGGCCATATTTGAAATGATTTTTGATATTTTACACAAATAAATCATTTTTGCTTATCTTTTTTTTCCCAGTAGAATGAAAAACACAATCATTAAGAAAAATGCTTAAAGACATGCCGGGTGATGCTGGTGGGATCCCAACATCCAAATTGACCACCGAGAATTTCTCAACATGCCACAAAAAGCACTTTTTACGCGTGCGCGTGCGCGTGCGCGTGCGCGTGTACCTGAGTAGTAGGAATTGAGCAGGGATTTGCTCTGCAGCGTCTTACTTCCCTGCATGGAGAAGGAGCAGGAAGAGGGGGAGGCTGCGGGGGTGGGGGGAAAGAGGAGGATGAGGAAAGGGAGGTGAAGAGCAGGTGAGTCGGAAAACAGCAGCAGCAGGAGGCGAGATGAGGAAGCGGGACGACGCAGAAAACAGGAAAAAACACAGAAAAGGCGTCAGTAAGCTCGCAGGAGAAAAACATCGCACGACGCCTCGAAAAGCGGGAAAAGAAAACGGGATCAATCGTCCGCATTCCAGACAAGCGGCAACAGGGTGCGAACGCTGGTGGCGGCAAATATTGAATTTGCAAACGAAAACATGCGGCTCTCGCACTGCGGCTGTTTGCGAGAATCCCGTCGCACGTCGCTTACAATCATCGAGTGGACCGCCGATAAAAGCCGATAAAAGCCCGATAAGCTTCTCGCCGACGCTTTTCGGGAAAGGCTCAAAGTCAGTCGAAGATTTGCACACTTTCGGCGGTCTTTTCCCTTTTCTTTATTGCCAAAAACAAATACCGGCGTTTTCTTTTCTTTGGGTTTATCGGAAGGAAATTTGGGCTCATCCACTTGTTGATTTGCTTCGTGCAAAACACGTTGAGTCATTTAAGAACATGAACGCGATGAAGCCAAAATTGACGTTCTTTTTTTTCTTTTTTTCTTCTTCTTTTTTTCTTTTCTATCCTGGGAGATCTCAGTATTGATCATTTGACATGTCATCATCATTGTTCTCCCTTTTTTTTTTTTTTATATGTGACACATACAAAAAAAATTGCCGTTCTTAATGAAGTCTTTCACCCAAAGGCAACTTATACAGACCGAACAAAACGGGCCCGTGGACTGAGCCTTGAGGGACCCCACAAGTCATGGCCATTCAATCACATTCAAAACTTCCGATGGTCACCAAAAGACTTGATCAAATGCATTTGAAGACGGTTCCATTTAATCCCAGGCGAGTTTAAACATGAAGGGAAGTGACGCAGGTGCGAGGGTGTGTTTCACGAGTGCAGTGCTGACAAAGTAGCTTTTCTCTTTCTTGCTTTCTTTTTCTCTTCTCTGCTAACCTTGGCTTTCAATGGCTAAGCACTCCCAAAAGGCCAGCGTGACATTTTCAAGAGAAAAATAGGTTTGCGTGCGCGTGTGCGTGCGTGTGTGCGTGCGCGTGCGCGTGCGCGTGCGCGTGTGCGTGTGCGTGTGTGTGCAATCATCAAAGCGGAGACAAGTCTAAAAGCATAGATGGATGATTCTGACTTTTTGTCCTGGTGAAAGCACAAAAAAAGTATTGGAACGCTCCCGCCAAGTGAAAAAAGAAGAAAGCTTGGACAAAAGTATTGGGACGGTCTTTAACTCATTGACTCTCAGCCGTTTTGACTGAAGCAACCCCCTTCGCTTCCGGCTGTTTAATTGGATTTGGACTGATTTTGCAAGGCCCCCCGAATATTGCGTTCTATTGCTATCAAAAGACGGAAGCTACCAAAAGAAAAATTTGAGTCTCTTCTTTCATCTATTTTTCTACCTGTTTCCGTTTTGCAGCAATTGGAATATAGCAACGTTTCATCACTATTCACAAATCTGTTTAAAACAGCGGGAAAAAGACCCTTTTTGCAACATGGCGGCCCTGGTTGATCTCTTATACTCTGCCGCCACCTGCTGACTGTTTGTGTAATAACTACCGTTGTTTTAAGCTTCCTCGTCAGTTCGGAGGCCAAATCAAAGCCTTCTGTATGCGCTAGCATAAAAAAAAAAAACATAACAAACAAAACAAAAGCATATGTTTTGGGACCATGGTAATGTTTAAAATAGAACATATTTATATGTTTTTGGGAGCAAATGAGTTCAGGGGAAAGTGAATGAATATGTGAAATTTGGACAAAAGTATGAGGGTAGAAAAACGGAAAAAATGTGGACTTTGCACAAAACTTTTTAGGACAAGGCAAGTGAAAATGTGACAAAAGTATTGGGCCACCTCCAAGACACTTTGAGACAAATGTATTGGGACACGTCTCAAATTAAAAAGTTCAAGAACACAAGCAGGGACTAAGGATAGAACCTTGGGGGACTCCACGTTTTGAAAGCGTACGTGTGGCGACGCTCATCCAATCCTAAACTCCTCGCGACTCATCGCGATGGCGATCGGATACAAAACACCAGGTTGAAGGTTTGACGCAAAGAGCAGGAATTTGCGGAGTTCTTACTGAAGCCATTGAGGTCCTGGCTGGAGGTGGAGAAGGGGTCGTCCTTGTGCAGCGTGCTGACCTTGGCGGCGCTTTTGCCGGCCGTGTTGACCGGGCCCATCTCCCTCTGCTGCGTGGAGCCGCCCGCCGTCTCCTTGTGCTTCTTGGCCAACTTCCTGTCGGCATCAACCACACAAAACGGGAGTGTGAATGCGGCCTCGCCGTTTACAACAACATCAAGTCAGAATCCCGACTCAAAGCCAGGCCATGCGAGTCTTTGGAATGCTTTAGGGATGAAAAGGGGCACGATGAAGAGAGAGAAAAGAGAAAGCGGCCGAGCTCTGCCGGCAAATCTTCGGGAGTGGACACGCGTTTGCCGGCTGAGCCTGAGAAACGAGACTTCATTTTCGCAAAGTTCACCAAAAGAAATGTGGCGGTTCACGAGTTACTACAGCGGGTTTCTTCAAATGGTTTGGACCAAGACATGCTTAGGCTTGCAGAATCCCGCCCCATAAAGTCAAAACCCGGCCACATATTGGCTTTGGCCAGGAGGCGCTTCGACTTACCTGGCAGGTAAACAAGCTCCAACAAGCACCTGCCGAGTAGAAGCACATGTGGAAAACTGTCTCCGGGTTTGCCCTCTGGTGGACCGGGATTGCCCAACCCTGGACATGGTCTCATGTGGACCAGCTTAGCGGTCATGTTGCTGTCAGGTGCACGAGGGAAGCCGTTCTTGTGATCACGTCACCAGAATGACCCGGCAAAGAGATTTGCTTTGTTTTGCTTGTTCAAACGTTTGGTGTCGGGTCCGATTTTTGCTCGATGAAGGTGAAGACCAACAGGTGAGACGCTTAAGAATTGTGAATTGCTGAGAGGAGGCCTACGGACTGCGGATCGCTCGCAAAAGTAAAAGCACATTCCAGAAAGGCTGGATGCATGTTTTGCCCGGGTTTCACGTTTCTCCATAAAGGAGGTCACAAGTAGAAGTAATCTGAAATTTGGAGCTTCATGAGTAAAAGTTGTTTGGAAATTTGGCGGCTGAAGATGAAGACGATAAACGCGTTTCCGTTACCTCCAGTTTTGCGCAAAAGCGAACTTCTGGTGGAAACACAAACAAAAACGCTCTCGTAAGGAGGTTTTTGAGACGTGCGAAAATAGAAGTATTGTGTGATGGAAACGTTGTGCGCATTTCCTGGAGTCATGTGACACCCGCCCGACCACGCAGGAAAGGAAGTGGCAAGTGCGGGAAGCGCTTTTGTGTCGGCGCTGAGGGCATAACAATCCAGCCACAGACGGCGCGCATCCTTATTGGAAGACATCCGTCCGCACCAGAACACCAAATGGCCGATCTGAACAACGCTGCGCTCTTCAATGGAAACACCCACAAGTCGAAATTGGACGTTATCGAAAAATAGTACAATATCGCTTTCATTTTTTGCCAAAAGCTGTCATGGACTCCATGAGATATCAAATAACAAAAATAACAATCAGACATTTCATATCGCGTCATAGTGCAGGTTTTTCACATTTCTGCACGCAAGCAAGTCCCGACGTCCTCAAATTTGGCGCTCCGTGGCGAGATTCAGCTAGGAAATTGTTGGAACGAGGACAAGACGCGGACTCCAAGAAACGCCAAATTTTGAGTCCCCACAATGTTTTGCCGTGAAACACGTAATACTTCCCATTCACACCGTTCGAATTTCAACTTGCTTCAAAAATTTACACCATCCGGGTTATTTATCGTCTAATTCCGCATTACTTGCAGTATTTGCACAATTCAACGTTTAATGTCAACTTCTGCCATTCATTTCATCAAGTCACACTTTCCACAGACATTCCCACACATACGAGTGCCGAGGTGGCGCTATGCGGCTTATATATATATATATATATATATTGCATTTTTCAATTGGGAATCATTAGTTGCACTTTTCCATCTAAATGAATGAAGGCTACTTTCAGATAACATTCGTCCATAGAAATTCCAACTTCAGAATTTTTTAACCTAATTCTGGTTACTTAATTCTGTCTGTTAGCGAGAGCCACTACATCGTGATAACTTGCGTTGATGTTTCTGCATTTGGCAATTTATTATTATATTATATTATTAGTATGGGATTTTTTTTTAATGGGCTTTAGGTGAACTGATGAATACACACACACACGCACATACACATACTCACCCACATACAAAAAAAAATTATATATATATATATATATATATATATATATATGTGTGTATATGTATATATATATGTATATATATTTAAAAAAAAAAAACATTTATTAAATTTTTTTAATTAATTTGTTGTTTTTTTTAAAAAAAAGGAGAGCAATGATGATGTCAAATTGAATGAACAATACTGAGCTCTCCTAAAAAAGAAAGAAAAAAAAAGAAATAAAAAATAAATTTCAACTTCAAGTGTTTTTAACTGCAATTAATACTTCGTAATTTCCACCTCATTTATCTTTGAATTTGCTCGCCAGGCCTTCAGCTTCGGCGTTCGCACGCCATTTCTGCAGAAACGGCGCTTTGTCTCGTCTGAGAAGGTGCACAGAATTGCTCCTGCTTTCAAGCGCTGGAACGTTTGCGGACAAGCAAGTCAAGTGGACGCGGCGTCGTGGCCAGAGGGTCGACGAGCACGCAGGCCGGCAAGTGGCGAGCGCCCGCGCGTGTTCTCGCGGTCCCGGCAAGCGGTAGGCAGCAACGAACGGTGTCTGCTATCGCGGCTAACGTTCGTCCCGTTAATGGACTCGTTTCAATGACAAATTGCGCGCATATTGTAAGTGGCAACGAGCGCGGCCTAATCCCTCCCCGATGAATGTCACGCACGCACGCACGCGGCACTTCATTAAGCGGCGAGGTGAGCCGAGTGGGCGCCGACCGCTCCGGGAATCTTGGACTACTTTGTGCCCCCAGAGCGTTAATTGCCGCCGTTTGATGCGTCGATAATGAGCGACGCGTGGATGTTTTTTAGAAGGCGATGAGCCGAGCGCCGCGACGTGCCGCTCCGTGCCGCCACGTGCCGTGCCGCGACGTGCCATGCCCCGCCCCCTTACTCCCTGTTAGGCGCCGTTGTCTGGGAGCCAGATGAGACGAAGCGAGGCCACTTTGGGAAGGAGCGCTCCAAAACATTGCCTCTTAATTGGCGCTGGTTTGCTACATTAGCTGTCCTGAAGGCTTCGTTTAGCTAACGAGCTCCGGGTTCAAATCATCCCAACTTTTTCTTTCTTTTTTTGTCAGAGCGATTGATGATGAAGCCATTTTATGTTCTGAAAGACTTCAACTCACTTTGAACAGTTCTTGAAAAAAAGACTTTTAAAAGAAGGGCTTTATAAAAAATATATAAACATGCAATTTTACACGTCATGCATCAAAGTGAGATTCGATCTGAGGAGAAACGCAAACGGGAAAAAAAAAAGACATGACGGACAAACCAGAGATAAAGAAAGGAATATAATAGCAAAAATGCAAAGGTGCTGTATTTGACGGCCCACAAAATAATGACCTGTCAGAAAAGCACGACTTTTTTCGGGACAAAGCTCCTCAATTGACCTCAACAAGGATCCCTGTCACTAAAATGGCACAAAATGGCGGCAAGGCATTATTCATTTTTTGGGCTCTAAATCCAGCTCCTTAACTCACTTCTACTTAGTTCCTTGGTGCCAAGAAGTCATAAGATAAAGCACTACTTTTGTCCAAATAAAGCTCATCAGCCCTTCAACGTAAAGAAAATGGCCGACTTCCTGTGTCTTTTCAGACAGAGCTTGCCGAGACTTTTTTGTGGCTCAACTCATGATTGACATCTGGACCAAATTTGAAGTTATTAAGTCAAACTGGCCCGAGGGGCGGAATTTTGAAAATATTCAAAGGCCGAATAATGACGACGACGAGGAAGCGGCGTTTAATCCCTCAAATATCTTGTCAGTCAAAATCAATACGCTTCTTGCGCGAGAAACAAAGAGCGGAAAATGTTGGAGGCGGCGCCGGGTGGATTCAATCGTCCTTAATCCCGTCACGCCGACATCGCGCTCAGCTTGATCATAATCGCCATCGGATGCGGCGGCCGTTATGAAAATCAACGCTCGATTGGATTACGTGCTCGTGCTGCGTTGTTTTGTTTTGTTGTCTGGGAGATTGGCGGGTCGTGGCGGGTCTCGGTGGGTCGCGGTGGGTCGTGGCGGGTCGTGGCGGGTCGTGACGGGTCGTGACGGGTCGTGGCGGGTCGTGGCGGGTCGTGACGGGTCGTGACGGGTCGTGACGGGTCGTGGCGGGTCGTGACGGGTCGTGGCGGGTCGTGGCGGGTCGTGGCGGGTCGTGACGGGTCGTGACGGGTCGTGGCGGGTCGTGACGGGTCGCGGCGGGTCGTGGCGGGTCGTGGCGGGTCGTGACGGGTCGTGACGAGTCGTGGCGGGTCGTGGCGGGTCGTGTCAGTGGGGACCCCCAAAGGTGGCGCATCAAGGCAGGGGACGCCCGCAAATATCCTGAAGCCAAACAAACTTTCACGTTGCCGTCACAGGGTGGCGGGCAGACGCAAGCCGGCGGGAGACGGCAGGCAACAAACGTGCCGGCAGGTGGAAAACGGTGAAGGATAACAAAAATACAACTCAAAAGCTACTTGGATTGGACAAAAGTATTGAGACGCATTCAGGAAGTCAAAGTGAAAAATGTGCACTCCTTTTGCAGGCAAATTTGGAAATTGCCTTTAAATGGAAAACGATCACGTTGCGAACCAAATACTGAAAATCATCCATTTTGGAGCCATTTTTGTGGCCAGCGGCACAATTTTTGTACACAAACATCAAATATATTATTATTTTTTTACTCCAAATATTATTATTATGTTTTCATGGAAAATATTGTGTTTTCACACATGCTTGTTGACGAAGACGATTTTCATGTCAATACAAGCTTTTTGCGATTATTGAGGGAGACGCGCAAGAGGACAAAATGGCCGCCACCAAACCCGTGAATGAAAGAGAAGCACTTCAATAACGTCACAAAAATCCTTTCATTGCCACAAAACCAGCAAAGAAGCAAACTGTCTTTTTTCTTTTCTTTTTTTTCACTCCAGGCCTGTTGGATGAGTTTTTTTTTTGAAAATGTCCGATTTTCACGAGTCCAATTTCATTTCCTTTCATCCGATTCAAGTGGTTTCTTTGACCGTTTTCTTCCATTCACAGATCTAAATAGACAGACAGCAGATATTGATCCAGGTATATTCTGTACATATACATTTTGGGGGGGGGGGGGTCACAAGTGCGATCTGTTGGGACAGCACGGGCAAAAGTATTGGGACACAAATGTGAATGTTGCTGTTTGGCGAAGTGTAAGGATGTCAGGTCATGATGCGTTTACTTACAGGTAATAAGAGTAGGAATAAGCATGTCGTCTGAAGCGTGGCGAAGGCCGATGATGAGCAAAGAAGAAGGAAGGCAAGCGACAACCCAGAAGAAGGACAAACACAACCAGTCAATTGATTAGTGCATGCTGGGAAAGGCGACCAAGTCGGGGAGTCATCATTATTGCTGTCACTTGCCGCAGGATTGCCAGGAAAATTGCCATTCGTTGCTATTTTGCCAGAAAAATTGCCATTCGTTGCTATTTTGCCAGAAAATTGCCATTCGTTGCTATTTTGCCAGAAAATTGCCATTCGTTGCTATTTTGCCAGAAAAATTGCCATTCGTTGCTATTTTGCCAGAAAAATTGCCCTTCGTTGCTATTTTGCCAGAAAAATTGGCATTCGTTGCTATTTTGCCAGAAAATTGCCGTTCGTTGCTATTTTGCCAGAAAAATTGCCATTCGTTGCTATTTTGCCAGAAAAATTGCCCTTCGTTGCTATTTTGCCAGAAAAATTGCCCTTCGTTGCTATTTTGTTATTTTAGCGAACGAGTTATTGGATGAGCTCAATTGTTATTGTTGGATGGATAAATAAACGTGACGCGTGGTCATGTCATTTGTAAATAACATCAAAATGTTATCAAGTATTGATTTGAATCAACTTCATTTGAGTTCATTTGCTAAAATGTGTATTTTTTTAATTGCCACATTGGAAGTTGCATTTGTTGGAATTTCATAACTTTTACTATTCAACTGTTTTTATGTTTTGCATTCAAATGCGTGTGGACTCACGAGTGTGATTTCTTTTTTTTTCTAAAGTAATAAAAAAAAAAAAGTCTTGGAATAAGAACACTTTTTATTTGAAATGTGCCTAAAAATGCAATTGAATCCATCTTGGCTGTTTCTTTTTGTGTCGTTCTTGTGCTTTTTCTCCACTACAGATTTTGTTCCCCCCCGTCAAGAAGACGCGCGTGCGGCCATAAAAAAAGAAGAAAGATGTTGATGTTGTTTTCCGTCACCCGCCGAGAGCAAAAGAAGACGAAAAGGAGAAAAGAGCAGATAGAAGAACAAAGAAAGAAGAAAAGATGAAAGGTGAATCGAAGGCATGGCGTGATGGCGTGTCGGCTTCCACGATCGATGCCCGCAATCCGCAGAGCGCCGCGCACGCGCACGCGCACGCACACACACACACACAAACCTCCACCGTGTCACTCACACGCTATTAACAGCAAAATGGATTTAAAAAAAAAAATGTTTTTACTTACTTACTGGTTGGGCAAAAAAAAGAACGTTTTTGGTCCTGACATCAGCATCGGAGGTTTTACTGAGTAAAAGTGCTCGTTATGACTTGCATCAAATGATTGATAACTTTTAATCAATGAAAAAATCATCGCAGCTCTGGAAAGTGTTTGTCGAGAGATGTTAACTCAATGTGCTTTGTGGGGTCAAGTTTTAGGGTCACGCTGAAGAGTTTGCTGAGATTTTCAATGGGAAAAAAAAGCCGTTTTTTTAGAGATGATGTCAGCATTGATTACAAAAAATTGTGAAAAGTGGGAGTGGAAATCTCTCATTTGACGCAAGACTCGTAACAAACGACATTGCAAGAAATGATGAACATTTTCACAAAATGTGAAAACGATTTATTTATTGATGTATTTAGTGATAGCGCTAATGGATGACTTTGGATTGAAAAGGTCAGAAAAACTCTGGAAAGTGTTTGTCAAGTCATCTCATTTGAGCCGCGTCAAGCCGCCATTTTGCGCAAAAAGCGTTTTGGGGGGAAAACGCGTGGCCGTCGGAGGCCGGACCCACAAAATCACAAACAGGTGCTGATTTTGAGGCGGGGCTCGCGATATCGCGCGGTTTCACGGCAAAAAGCTTTCGGGTGACAATTGACAGAATAATGACGGTTCCGGAAAGCGCTTGCTTGCCTTCAATCAAATGCGCTCGATGTGCTGCTTTGCCGTCAAATCCTTTTTGACGTTGTTGAGACTTTAATGGCCACAAAAACTGTCTTCATCTCCAGCAATCTTTTGAAGAGCGCATTTTGTCCTTAATATTTGACATATTTCACCCTGAGGTGATCGTGACCTATGACCTTGACGTTTACAGTTTGACCTGCCCAAAGCTGAAAAACAAAATTGAGAACACAACGTGGCGCTCGTCACTTGGTTTGCATTCCGACCAGACGGACTCGCGACATTGATCGGCGGCGGGATTATCGAATGACGGCGTTCTTTTGCCGGCTCTTCCTCGCTGACGTCGGCATGGCGGGAAGCTGCCGTGCCAACGTCCGCCTCGTGACGGTCATAAAGTGCAAAGCGCCTCCAGCGCCGCCATAAAAGCTGCGCATGTTAAAAGTGGCCATAAATATTAATACGGCGCCGAAAAAACACTGGGCCGGCTTGCGAGTGCGTGCGTGAAACTAAAACAAAGAGACAAATGACGGCACGCCGGCAAACACTTGCTGAGCTCCTCCGCACCGCGCATCACATTTGACCAGAACCTCGTTCGCAAATGCACGAGCCCAATTCCGTCGGAAAACCAGAAAAACGGCAACGCTGAAGCGCTGACGAAGTCGAGCAGGAAAATCCGCTCTCCGCTTGTTTATGCGAAGAAAATGGCAAAAATCATCCCGGTGAATCTCGACCGGGGGTCGGAAGGGTTTGAAATGTGGCCTGATTCCGTTCCTACTTTTGGGAATGGCGAGATAGGAGGAAAAAAACGTGCTTATTGTTTGCCATATGTGGTTAATATCAAGTTGACGGAAGTCTTGAAATTAAAGCTCAAATGTTGTCTTTGAAGCAAAAAGGCAAACTTCCTTTCTTGTCTTTTCGTTTTTGTGGGTCGACTCAACTTCAATCAAATCCGCGAAGCTGCAGTTTGAAAAATCCAACCAAAGCGCAAGACTTCCGGTGAATCCTCTAGTTTGGTGCCTGGGGACTTTTTTTGTGGGTTCGCTCATGACAGGCATTGTGAAATCAAACGGCATTTTGGTGACGGAGTTTCCAACAACAATTCAAAATGGCCGACTTCCTGTGCATTTTCTAGCATGACTTTGTGGCTTTTCTCATTAGACAAACTTCCTGAGTGTCGTCGATGATGCCGACTGAAGACTTTTTTTGTGGGTGCGCCAAAAATAAATATTATCCTTTTCCTACCAAACGTTTTGATTTTGCAATTATTGATGATCTGTCAATCAGCGTGTCCTTGTCAGAATGTCCTCAATTATTTTGCTGTCTGTGGCCTCAAAATGACAACAAAGTTGGACATTTTCCACGGGGAGAAAAAAACAACAACTGAATGTTGACTCCACAAATTGACTTGCGGCTCAACGGAACGCCGGCCGGCCGTCTTTTCTCAGAAGATGAAAGAGGGAGGAAAAAAAAGCGAGAGAAGCCAAGAAAAGAGGAGGAAGAGGATGCGGAGGAGAAGAAGAGGCGAAGTGGAGAAGCAAACATACGATACCCCACGCTCAGAGTTCTCCACGTGTGAATCTCTCTATCGGAGCAAGAAGGGCAAGACGGGAAGGGGCGGAGCCAAAACCAGGAAGCAGGAAGGAGAGAGACACAAAAGGGCGAGAGACCAGTCAGAGAACTCATCACAGTCGGAACCAGCGCTTTTTTCATTCAGGCAACAACAAAACGGAGAAAAAGAAAAATCCCGCCCATTAACGTTACTGATTTTTTGCTCACATTCACTTCTGGATATGAAGGATGTTTTTGTATTTGGTTTTTTAATGTTGCCTTCCACATCTGCATATATCAAATCTGCCACATTTCGGAGTTTCCAGAAGTGCCGGCCCCTTTTTGTCCCGGCCCCTTTGTGTCCCGGACCTTTTTGTCCCGGCCCCTTATTTTCCCGGTCCCTTATTTTCCCGGTCCCTTTTTGTCCCGGCCCCTTTTTGTCCCGGCCCCTTTTTGTCCCGGCCCCTTTTTGTCCCGGCCCCTTATTGTCCCGGCCCCTTTTTGTCCCGGCCCCTTTTTGTCCCGGCCCCTTTTTGTCCCGGCCCCTTATTTTCCCGGTCCCTTATTTTCCCGGTCCCTTGTTGTCCCGGCCCCTTTTTTGTCCCGGCCCCTTATTGTCCCGGCCCCTTTTTGTCCCGGCCCCTTTTTTGTCCCGGCCCCTTATTATCCCGGCCCCTTTTTGTCCCGGCCCCTTTTTGTCCCGGCCCCTTTTTGTCCCGGCCCCTTATTTTCCCGGTCCCTTATTTTCCCGGTCCCTTTTTGTCCCGGCCCCTTTTTGTCCCGGTCCCTTATTGTCCCGGCCCCTTTTTGTCCCGGCCCCTTTTTGTCCCGGCCGCTGAGCACGCGCCCCTCCCTCTCAGTTTTGCTGGTCAGTGGCACATTTGACACGCAAAACTGCTGATTTCAAATCGGGAATTAGCGTAGCATCTATGCTAATATCTGTTATTGCTCGTATGGGACTTTGGCTAATATTTGGATCGTATGAACATTTTTCTGTTAAATATGCAAAGTGTCATTGTCTTTTGTTTGATGTCAGTTTTAAGCTACTCATTGGATATTTTTATTAAAACTAGCAAGGAATACTTTCAACCATTTAAAATGTGTTTGACGTGTAATTTTTTTTTTGTAAATGTCCATTTTTTTACAGCATGGGTTGACCTCACTGCATCCTGTGCATTTATTTATCCTGCGTTTCTTTTTTTTTCTTTTTGAAGAGATTCCGCTCAAAGAAAAAATGGGTTGGAAGGTTTTAAATAACAAGTATTTTCCATCAGCGAGCACATGTCGTATCAATCCTGTCTTTTCGGCTGCCTTTATTATTCATGGACGCTGGTCTCGGGGCCCTCAGGCGCTGCTTCCCGGACCCCCCGAGGGCCCACCTGCTCGCGGGAACATCACATTCCCATTAAGACTCGACTGCCGTCTTTATTAGCGACGAGCGCCGCCTTCGCCGGGAAAATGAGCGTCTGCCTGCAAGATGAACCGGACGGTTGCTCGCGCACGTACCGGGAGCTTTTTTTTTTTGCTTTTGTTTTTTAAACCCGGAAATAATTGATGGTCTGTGAAAGGCTCCGAAACATGCTTTGACTTTGAGGCCAAAACGCTTTTGGAGACGTCAGGATTAAGCGAGACGGCTAAAATATGGATGAAGCCAATAAGAGGCTCAACGACGGGTCGGCAGTTGACAGGCGGGACGTCGGAATAACGCACTCAAGGCATAAATACTTTTTTTTAAAAACAATGTTAGCTCTTGCGCGAGTGCGGTTCGGCTTAATTTGACTTTGAGCGGTTTGACTTGGCAACATGTCAGCGGTGAGAAGAGACACAAAAAAGACTTGAAAAAAGGTTTGGTTTGAAGCAGACATTTCTCGGCATCTGGAATTGCTTTTGAAAATGCAAATTTGGTGAACGTGTTAACAGGAGCAAAAGAAAAAAAAAAGTCTCAACAGCAGACATTTACACCTAATTTGCTCGCTTGCACACAAACAGAGAAAATAAATAAATGGAGTTTTACCTCGAAGTTTGAACATAATTCGTTCCTGCAAAGTGTTCAAAGTCCAAATTGTTCAACCTCCGAAAAAATGTTTTCCATAGGAAATAATGTAAATGCAATTAATCCGTTCCAAATTTTCATTTCCATGCATGTGTTTTACATTCACAGTAGAGTACATTTTTTAAACGAGAAAAAATACCTCACATTTTTTTATTGTGGTGTCAGTAGATGATAAATGCTATGTTAATGCTAGCTTTAGTTCAGTGCTGAGTTTGTGTATTTGACATCGGGCATTTTGTTAGACGACTGAGCGGTCTTTGCGTGCGTTGTTTAACGTCAGGCACGTTGTTGAACAGCTAAGGGGGGGGAGGGGGCACGGGGGGTCCTCGTAACAGTATTTACGGAAGTAGACGACGGCGCCATCATCTCCTTCCTAATTCCACTCTGGTTCGTAGTTTTGTCATGTTTTTATTTGCTGCCGCTGGCATTGTTGTCTTTCTTTGGGCCAAGAAAATGGCCGTGGGAAAATCAAAATGCACTCGCTCGGCTTCGCTCGGCTGCTCGTTTTCAAGGTACGTTCGGCTTCGCTCGCTCTGCTTGGGTGTTCAAACCCCGAAAACGAGTTCAAACTCCGAGGCATTTTTGACACAGATATTTTGTTTGAAGTCCAATTTGTCGGATTTCTGAGACGTTCGAACTCCGAGATTCCACTGCAAAGCAACAGGAAATTTGAGAGGCAGACCCACAAACAAGGACGTCGGCCATTTTGTTTTTTGTTGTGGTGAGCTTTGCTCTTTTTGGCTATTATTGGTGTCAACAACAAACTCCGCCCAGATATTCAGTCTGATCGCTTTCATATTGGAATGAGGAATTCTGCAAACAATTTGCATTTTGCTCATCGTGTGCGTTGAAGGCAAAATTGGACGACTTGACAAAAGTGCAACCATGACAGCGCGCCAGCCAATCACGACGCTCCGATTGGCTTCAACGCATCTTGCGGTGGTTGAGAATTTCCCAAATTGACACAAAGCTTGTTAAGAGTTTTGACAGCAACTTGACACATGTTGCTGTTGCGCAATCACACCAAGCGAGCGCCCTGATTGCATTTGCATATTTGGCGGCTGCTCGACAATCACGAGTCCGCAACGCTCGGCGGCGAGGGGCCACTCGAGCCACAAAAACAAGAAGAAGAAAAAGGAACAATAGCCATCTGCAGCGTCTGAAAGGAGGCGGGGCCAAGAAACGCCAAATCACTCGCGCTTGTTTGCCGGTAATAATAAGCAGAATGTTTGAAAATAGAGATGAGAAATTGAGGGTCTTTTGGGACGACGCCCACCAAACGCTTCCTGACAAGGAAGCGAGGAGACGTCTTGTGATCGCAACTTTTTCATCCGTTTTCATTTGATTCATTTTGAGTACCTTGAAAAAAATTCATAAAAGTCGATCTCGTCGAGTATTAAACTTGTTGTAATCCTTTTTCATGGTCATAACGTTTGCAATTTTTGAATATTGGCGGACGGCCATTTTGAGAACTTACGAGGTTTCATCTCGCATCGCAACGTCTGAAGAAATGTTTCAAATATAATATTACATCCCAAACAGGTAAGAAAGATTGTTCAAAAATCTTTTCTTTTTGGATTTACTACAAAAATATGTTGATTGAGTTTGTGGCAGAGAAGAGAAAAAGAAGAAAAAGAAAAAAGAGAAGTTGGCGATGGCGGCAAGACGGCGTGGCGGATTTTTTTAAAACTTTTTCATGACCCTCACTTTTTATTTATTCATCATTTTTAGTGGGATGTGCTTTGTTTTCACGTTTCTTTATTGTGGGTTAAGCAGGTCTCATTTTTAAAGGGATTCATTCAAGCTGTTTTCGCGCCTGTTTTAATGATTCATAAATTTGAGTTTGAGGCGCTTTGATGTCACGTTTTCATTTTGTGCGTCGACTTTTGAAATGGATTCGTTCAAGCTAGCGTAAAAAATCAGCAAAGAAAACAGATCAAAACACGACCATGTGGAAAACATCAACATTTTCCCAATTTTGCGGACACACTTGTTTGTTTTTTGAACCTTCACATAAAAATCTTTTGAATATTAAAGAACAGGACATCAAATGAAATATTTGTTCTTAAAAGAAGACAAAGTGCGACGTGCAACGTGCGACGTGCGACGTGCGACGTCGTGCGACGTGCGACTCACCTGCGCTTGAAGGTGAGAAGGAGGCCGAGGAGGATGACGACGAACATGAGGACGCCCGTGATCACGCCCGCCAACTTGACCGTGCCGTCCACGGGTTTCTCCGGCTCGTAGGCGTCCGAGTCCTGCGTGGAGGCGCCTGCGCGGGAGCACACGCACGCACGTACACACACACGCACGCACGCACGCACAAAGTCAGTCGCGTCATCAAATGTCAGCCGCTCGCAGAGAAAACACACACAGAAAAACACACACACGCGGTGAAGGTCGGTATGAAGTCATGCAGGGAGGTCAACGTCAGGCAACACTTTTGGGCTCAACCTACAAAAATGACTTTTGGGCTTGAAAGTGGCACATTTTCAAGGTGGTTCGGAAAGCAGCCAAATGAGGCCGTTTGAATTTGCCACATGAAATTTGATAAACCTTTCAGGTCATTTTGGGCCATTTTTAAGGCCTTTTGAATAGTTAAAAAAAAAAAAAAAAAGAACGCCAGCCCCAAAGCCCGTTTGACTCAGCAACAGAAAATACCAAAACAGATCCACAAAAAAGTCAAGAACCAAAACAGCATTTTTGTTTGAAGCTATGAGGGTGATTTTGGTGCCTTCCGTCAAATAGTTTTGAAAATGGAGCCAATTTGACTTGGGTGCAAATGTCGAACGTGTCGACCCACAAAAAAAGTCTTGCCCGAAATAGAGCCATTTTAAAATTGCAATGTTTTTTCCCATACAATGTGAACAATTTGGATTTTTTTTCAAATCCCAACCAGGTCGCTTTCACATGCGGAAATCAATATGACATGAATTATGTAATATGTAATATAATATGACTTGTGGCCGTTTCCATCTGTTGTTGTTTTGTGAATATTGAGAGGAGACTCCGTTGCTGTAGGTGGCGCTATATAGTGATGGCAAAATGAAGCTTCATGAAGCACTTGTGATTTTTTTTAAGTCCCCTAGATGGTGCTCTTGGTTGGAAGATGCAGTGGAAATTTAATACATTTCCATTGCACTAGCCTTTATATTTACCTTATTTACCTTTTTATATTAACCAAGAGCACCATCTAGGGGACTTAAAAAAAATCACAAGTGCATCATGAAGCTTCATTTTGCCATCACTAGCTATACACCATTAAGAGATGCCATCCAGCAGTCATTTCAAAAGCAGAAGAAGACCAGGAAGCGACGGCGAATTCTTGATCAACCGAAGCGTTCCTTTGCTGTTTTCCATCCAAAACGGCATCAAGATTGGCTTCTTGGTTTCGCCGCCCCCCCGACATTCTTTACTTTCTGGTCCGCCGTCGCTTTGTGCCGGCAAACGTGCGTGTGCCGTCATATCGGGTCAAACCGCGCCACGTGTGTCCGGTCTTGCCAGCGGTTATTCGCAAAATCCGTTTTGATCGGCAAAATGTGCATTTTCCTTTTTTCTTTTCGCTTCCAAATGCGCCGCCTTCAAGCATAAAAAGGATTTTGCCAATTTTGGGCCCTTTTGGGAATTTCTAAATTTCCCATTTCGTTTTCACATTTCTTGAAAATTCAAATGAAAATGGTTGGATGGAAAGTAATGACACGCAAAGATGGGATTGAACAAAAATCCAACACGGGCCGTTTTGGGCAAAAAAGTCAAAAGTTTGAGGCCGCTCGGCCATCTTGTCGAATGCGAAGCGCTTTCAGCTGTTTGCAGCGGCACTTTGGATTTGAGCGGCTTGTGACGACGACGTTTTCCCCCAAAGCGCTCGGGAATCGACTTGCGTTCGCGAGCGCTTCCGGAAGCGTTCCGGGAAATTGACGTCGGCATGAACGGAAAGAGCGCAAAAGCTTTTAACTGCCGGCAAAATCAATGTCATGCCTTCAAGCTTGTCATGACATTGGCGGCGCCGTGAAAAGCCAGTCGGGGGACGCACGCCGCGTTCCAACCCTCAACTCGGGAACGTTACAAATTCAAGCCGGACAAGAAAACAATGGTTTCTTTTCTGTCGTCCTCCCAATCACATCCCTTTTCCATTTCTTTTTTTCTATTCTTCACAGGATGAATTCTTGCTTGTAAAACCGCCGCCCTCGCAAATATCAATAACTTGAAATAAGGTTTGGTATCGGCCCGAACAAGTTGGTATTTGTTGTATCGATCAAGTTTGCTGTTCTTGAGGCAGATTGTTTGTTTGACTTTGTTGTTGTTTTTCTTTTTGCTTTTCAATACAAACGTGTTTTCGCTGCCGTATTTGCTCTCGTGTGCACATTTCCTCTTTCACATCCTTTTTCACGACATCACGCGACGAGTGCGCGGCTGCGCGGCTGCCATCTGCGGCGCGTTCCCGCACCTCCGTTTGCTTCATCAAAACGCCATCGTGGCGCCCCAGCACGCCCCGGCACTTTCATCACGCGCTGCGGTTTCATCATCCTCCCCGCAGGCGTCCGCCATGGCAGCGCTAGCTGACACATTAGCGCCCGACCCCCATTTGTCCGCACTTGACCGGCTTTGGCGGTTCAAGGCGGCGGATGGGGAGCGCCAGCGAACCACTTTATTGGACCCGCGGCCGTCTGGCTTCATGCTAGCAGGATGCCATTGCTTTCTTAGCATGTTAGCGTGTTAGCAATAGAAATGACACAACATAATTGTCATGGTTCCACCTTTTTGCATTCGGGTCCTTGCTATTTATTAGCGCAGCAACTGTTAGCATCTTAGCATTGATCAACTCTATTTTTCATTTGATTGATTCTTCATTTTTTTATTTGATAAGAGATCGCCATTTTGCCGGCCTGGCTGCAGATCGTTTCTGATCGTTCCTGCAGCATAAAACAACGCTTATGAATACATTGCAGCACAAAAAGCGTCACGATTGCACGATTTCATCCCTTGAAGGTGTTTTGCGTAACCACGACAACAAGCCCAACTATGGTATTGTTCATCATCCGGCGTGTAGGTGTTGTTTCTGCATACGTTTATTTTGATCCATTTGCGGACATGGAGCTATTTTTTAGTTGATCCCGCCCGCCCGCTCGCTCGCTCGCCCGCCCGCTCTCTCTCGCTCTCTCTCGCTCTCTCTCGCTCTCTCTCGCGCTCTCTCGCTCGGATTGCACGCTGAAGCCATCCGAGGGGAATTAGGCCCAAGACCGCAGATATTAAAAAGTTAATCTCATCCAAACACACAAGATTGATTCTTCTGGTAGCGGCCCCGAATGAGATATTAGGTGCATCTTTATTTGACGCCGGCGCGTTTGTTGACGATGCGCAACCTGTTTGGAATATTTCCCGCATAGAGAAATGCGAGCAACTCATATATTATTGAGTATTTACTCAAACATATGTTGAGTGTGCGGACATAAATTGCTGCCATCTTAACGAAACCGTGTGTGTGTGTGTGTGTTTGACGCGGGGGAGGGGGTTAGCCTCCTGTATGGATTAGCTTTCGCATGACTGAGTGTGTTTAACAGGATTACTGATGTGAACGATGCTTCTTGCGTGCGTGCGTGCGTGCGTGCGTGCGTGCGTGCGTGCGTGCGTGCGTTTACTTCAAAGATTTCAACATGCATTGCGTGTGCGCATATTTGTAAGTACTGAATATTTGTTGTTGAGTGCGATCATGTGACTCGTAGCTATTTGGATGGAATCACACGCATCGTAATTACTTGAATAATCGCTTCATCTGTCAATAATTTTTCAATCAATCAAGAGATCGGATAAAAACGTATTATTATTTTTTTAGTTCTGTCCCTTTTAAAAAACTTTTTTTTTTTTATCAGAAAAACTGAATATTATTTCAAAGCAAATGTTTGCAAGTTAGTTTGAGGATTTGGACAATTTCAAGTAGTCGATTCGTTGATGAACTGTTGTTCAATTTGCGTGACTCATTTTGTCTCATATGAGAATTGAATCGGAGTGAATTGTATCGCTTCGCAACGGAGTGATTTGCGTGGCATCGTGATTCTATGGCACGGTATCGTCTCACCTCATGGAACTAATCGTGTTGCCTCGTAATCGGCGTGAATGACATCACATCGCAATTGGCTTGAAGCATAAACTATTGCTTTTGGCATTTTAAATTGCATCGCATGATAATTGGAGTCGTGTATCGGAAATCCGAATGATACGCGAATCGTTTCGCAAGCTATTTGGAGCCAATCATCGTAATTGCAGCGAACGATTTGACTTTGTGCGGCAAGTAAGCCCAGTGAATATTATTGTAATCGAATGGAATGCATAATTGGACTGAAGCATTTCACATGACAATCGTCACGAATCATAATCGATTTCAAAATGACAGCACATATTGACAATCGTACCGATTGTATGATCTGGATGATCGCAATCTAAACAGAGTCATCGTCATCTTGCGTCATTACTTTTCAAATGAGATTTTTGCTTTCCATGGCCCGCTCGTGTTTGTGTGTGCGCGTTTGACACACAAACGCTTCTTTTGACTCATCTTGTATTTCCGTCACGCCGGCTCACCTCACCGCCAGCACCTTATTGCATCAGCGCATTTTTTGTTTTTATTCCGGGCAAGCTGGCCTCTAATGGAAACGCGCATTGCAAGTGACATCTCACGCGCACGCCTGAACAATCGGCAACTAAGTCATTTCCAATTACAAGTGAGGAGCGCTAGCGTCATTAGCCGCAGCGGGAACCGTATTGATTTCTCGACGTACATCGGACAAACGTCAAATTGCCGCGTCGCCGCTTCCTCTCAGCTCGCGGGGACGTCGCGTCGCGCATCGTAATGCCAGCGAATCCATTTCATAGTAACTGTGGCCGAGCCGATCACAAGGAATCGGATCACGTCGGCATCCGTTCGCAACTGGAGTGAATCACATCCGACTGGAATCGGAATCAAAACCGTGATCCAAACCGTCACTTTTGTGATCCGTTGCACCACTCGTCAAAAATGGGTGAAAAATGAGCTATTTGGATTTATTTGACTGCAGTGCAGATGATCTCAAATGATGTTTACTTGCAGAGTTCTTAATTGCACTTTAAGGCTGGAAATGGAATAAAAAGCCTCAAACGGTTTCCCACAGACAAAATGCAGCACGATGGAGGAAACAGCACACGTGCACGCAATCAAATCATAATAATCCATGATCAAGTCATAACGATGATGAAGGAGGAGGAGGAAGAGGAGGATGATGATGGGTGGTCGGCAGAGGTGGCAAATCCGGGTCCAGAAACTAAAAAGCTTGCCCACATTTTGGCTTTAGCCCTCGCTGCTAGCTAGCTAGCTCCCTAGCTCGCTAGCATGAGTGGCTAAAGCCAAACTGCGGCAGGTTTTTTTACATTCTGGACCCGGATTTGCCAGTTCTGGTGGTTGGTGGGTCTGTCGAACATGAGAGGTTTTTTGGTTGTGTTTTTTTTTTGTGAGCGTGTTGACGACGGTGATCGTGTGATGAGACGAGAAGCAAATAGTCTGCCTGTAAAGCAATAATCACCTTCGCTTGGGATGACTAGAATGTACGGCGTGGTTATTTGTCCCCTACCTATCACCACTAAGGAGCAGCAGGGCCGCACGTGACGTCCCGCCGCCGGCCAGCATGAGAAGGGGGGGGGGGGGGGGGGAACAAAAACACACACAAAAAAAGGAAAGAAGAAGAAAGAAGAAAAAACGTCTAAGAAAATTGGACAAGAGTGACATCAACAAACACGCAAGAGAAGCGGTGCGAGGGCTGCCGGCATGTTCGGACCTCCATGGAACGCTGGAAAGCAAATTAAGGGGCGGGAAAAGCGGCCACAAGGACAAGATGGAGGAACAAACTTTGTGGCTCAAACCAAGCGCGAAAAAACATCAACGACGCGTCACAAAGGCAGACGAGCACAAACAACAGGAAAGTTGAGCAAATATTCAAATTCACACCCTCAACATACTTTGACTTTGCAATCAAGTCTCAAGAAGCCACGCCCCAAAGCATATGACAAGGACGGCCATTTTGGTTTGAGGTGGCGGCAGCCATTTCATCAATTCTTGGGGTTGCTTTTTGAAAAGCCAGATTGACTGCAACATGAAATTTGGTCACAATTTCAATCATCAGCTCACAACACACACAAAAATCACAGCAAGGCAGCCATTTTAGTTTGAGGCAGCCATTTTAGTTTGAGGCGGCCATTTTAGGCTCCATTTGACCATTTCCAGGAGTGCTCTTATTTTGGGGGGGAAATGATTTAGCAGCATGGAATGTAGTAGAAATATGTATTGACTTATTTAAGAAGCCAAAAGACACAGAAAGGCAACCTTTGAAGTTTCAAGTGCGGCAGCCATTTTAGGGTCTGTTTAAAAAAAATTCCACGTGCGGATGAAAGTTTTGGAAAATTCCTCCTCCTAAGCCAGATTGACTCCACGACATGAAATGTGGTGGACAGTTTTGCTCTTTTTGCTCTTCATGTGTTCGTCCACAAAAACGCCCCAAAAAACACAAGCCGCCATTTTGCTTCCAAGCAAACCTTTGAGGGATCCGAGCGTCCTGGAAGAGTTTCTTCAAATGAATTCAGGCCAGTTTGACTTACGGTAGCGACTTGGAATTCGGTAGGAACGTCGTCCATCAAGAGCAGACCCACAAAAAAAGGAGTCTTAAAAAACAGGGGGCGTGTTTTTGGTGGTTTTGGTTTGAAACGGACATTTCTGACAACTGCCGTCCTGCTGGCGTGAAGAAGTCGACACGCCAGTTATTTTCATCTGCCGTCTTTGGCAAAAGTCTGGGCAAGTTCGGAGAACCTCTGCTCTACAACAGCTTTTATTTTGGCGGGCCGCATCCTTAATGTCTGATTCGCGATGTGTTGCTTGTCGGATGTATTTTTAGCTCCAAACGCCATCGAAGGGGTTGGCCCAAAACATCCGTCGACGCCGCTGACTCGTCGTCATCATCGTCAACCGATCTTCATCATCAGCTACCGCCATCTTTTTTTTTTCTAAGAGTTGCATCGTGTGATGCTTTGCACAGCCAGCCACAAAGTTACACGTAACGCACACGCACACGCACACACACACACGCACACGCAAACAGAGGAAACGAGAGCATGTTTGATTGACAGGCCCAAGCAAGCAAGCAAGCGGCTGGTGAGAGGAGGCGAAAAAATGCTGAGTCATGAAATCATGCAGGAGAACGTGTCCATGTTGATTGAGGTGGGCGGGACCGGGTTCTGCGTGCGTGTGCGTGCGTGTGCGTGTGTTAGATGCAACCCCGGAGCAGCACAACGTCAATTAGTGGCCAAAAGTATTTGGACAGTGACAAGACGTGTTCTTTCAAACAATACAAGAAGCCTCATTCGGACGCTGGCTTGAAAAGTTGCTTTCAAATGTTCGCTTGAATCACTAAAGATTGTTGCAAATCTTACTTTCCAAGCTTGCAAACTTCAAACAAACACATTTCAAACCCTAACCCGGCTTGAAAGCGGGACTTAAACGTGCATTTTGTTGCATTGTAGCCTTCTGTGAAAGTGTGAAAAGTTACCAATAAAGAATTGTAAATAAAAAGAAAGGACGCGTGACTTAGAAAGCCAAAGCTCATCTTGCGAGCCTCATTTAAAAAAACAACCCAAGTTTGGAACCCGATTTTGAACATTTGAAATGCTTAACTTGCCTTGAAAATGTACATTCTGAACTCTACAAAATGATGACGTCATAAAACATTACATTATTTAAGTATAAATGGAAAAACGGATTTAAAATCGAATGAACTGTAAGAATTTTGTCTTGAACTAAAATAAAATGTGATTGATGATTGTTGAGTGTCCAAATACTTTTGGATGGAACTGCACATGCTAGGCTAGCATTGCTAGCATTAGCGCCGGCCGCAGCCTTCGTGTCAACAAAGACAACAACAGCAAGAGGTGGACGGACGCTCGTACCTTTGTTAGCCAGACGCACGCAGTTGATTTTGGTTTCCTGCAACCCAAAGAGACGAGACACAACATTGAAGGCGCATTTCAGTCACGCATGAACATTTGCAAACGATGGCTTGGAACGTTGACGGCGTTGTCTTGCGATACTTGACCAGTCCCAAATGTTTTTCATCTTTGCACGATTGCCAAACGCACGACACGCGCACACGCAACGCATTTTCATCACTGGCAGGTAAAACTCATGCCAGACGGTGCGTGTGCGCGTGTGCGCGCGCGTGTGCGCGTTGAATTTCCTGAAAAGTGGTCATTTTGGAGATGCGAGGATCAACTAATTATAATGCAGCATATGTGCGTCATTTTTTTATTTAAAAACAACAACAACAACTTAATTGCTTCTTTGACAAGTAAAAAGCTACAGAAGACGCCAAAGAATGAAGCCGCCGCCGCCGTTGCCGCCGCCGCCGCCACATTTACATAGCGGAGGTGTTGAAAAGGAAAACGTGGACGAGACAATCGTCTTCTATTCCCAACAGCTGCTCACGTTTGACACAAAAGTAAAGAAGTAAAGGAAGGACCTTAAGAGCGCAGAACGGCGACGGAGGCGCGCCCGAGCGTGACGGAAAAGCGGCGCCCAACTTGGGGCGCCACATTCCACTTTCCCGCAATCCTGTCAGGTCTCTTTTATATTGAATACAGAGCAGAGATTGACTTGGCTGCTTTTATTCCCAAGCGACTCGTCTTGGTTTGCGCCTCCCTAAAGCGTTTTCAACATTCGCCAGATTGAAATTCGGTAGACGTCGATCATGAGGAGGGACAAAAACGTCTCAATAAAGACGCGCCGGGAATTTGCTCATTTGGTCATTTTGCTTTGGAGAAGACATTTCATGATTGCTCCGTTTCACGCAACCAGATTTGAAAAATCTGTGGCCCCGCCCCAAAGACCTTTTATTTGAGCCTTTTCTTTTTATTTTTGTAATAACGACCTTTGCTTGAAGCGTTCTCATCAGTTCAGCGGCTTCTGTTTTGCTCCAGCATAAATAAAAAACGTAGAAAAAAATAATAATAATAAATGATCTAAATGTTTTTGGAATCATGGCAAGATTTAAAATAGAAGATTTTTATAAAAAAAAAAATTGGAGCAAATGAGTTTGACCTTGGGTTTATCATAAGAAGGCCCACAAAGACGTCTGAGGAAGCCACGCCCAAAAAGACGGCAAAGGTCAGCCATTGCGCGTTGAAGTGTTGCGAGCCCCGCCCACTCACCCCGCCCACTCACCCCGTTGGCTCTGCTGAGAGCCTGGAAGTAGATGCTGTAGCTTTTGGCGGGGGACAGCGGCGGGTTGGAGAAGCCGCCGTAGCTCTTGTTGTCGCCCACCGTGAAGACTTGCGCCGCCGGCAGATTGGAAGGCGGCAGCTCGGCCGCCATGTAGTACGGCGAGTTGGAGGCGGAGGCGTTGCGGAAGCTGAAGGGCGCCGCGAAGCACTCGGCCTTCTCGGGGGCCGCTCGACGCGACTTGGACTTGCGCTCCTCCTTCACCACCAGCTGGTAGGAACTGATGACATCGCAAGCGAGGGGATCCGTTACGGAACGTTTTCAAACATTTGGACAACAAGCACAAAAAAGGCCACATCTGAAAACACAAGTGGTGTCAACTAGATTGCATTGGAATTGGAATTGGATTTGGATTTGGATTTGGATTTGGATTTGGATTTGGAATTGGATTTGGATTTGGATTTGGAATTGGAATTGGAATTGGAATTGGATTTGGATTTGGAATTGGAATTGGAATTGGATTTGGAATTGGAATTGGAATTGGATTTGGAATTGGAATTGGATTTGGAATTGGAATTGGAATTGGATTTGGATTTGGAATTGGATTTGGAATTGGAATTGGATTTGGAATTGGAATTGGAATTGGATTTGGATTTGGAATTGGATTTGGAATTGGAATTGGATTTGGATTTGGAATTGGAATTGGAATTGGATTTGGATTTGAAATTGGAATTGGAATTGGATTTGGAATTGGATTTGGAATTGGAATTGGAATTGGATTTGGAATTGGAATTGGATTTGGATTTGGAATTGGAATTGGAATGAATTGTGTCACATCGCTGCCAATGGTTGGCAAGCAGTTGAGGGTGTGACCCCGCCTACTGGCCCAAGCCAGCTGGGATAGGCTCCAGCACCCCCCTTGTGAGGACTAAGCAGCTAAGAAAAAGGATGGATGGATGGATGGATGGATGGATGGATGGATGGATGGATGGATGTCACATGATAATGAAAGAAAGGTCAATCTAAATTGCAAGTGAAACGGCTCATTGCATCGAGAATCAAATTGTATTGCAAACAGAACGAATGCTATCGTTTAGCTTTTGCTGTGAGTCAGAATGAGAGTGACTCGCGCATGTTCACATTATTATAGAGACAATCATTGGAGCGCCTCATATTGCGTCAGGCACTAATTGCAAGGAGATGGTAAGAAATCTTCATCCCAACAAATTGAATGGTAGCAGAAGTGAATCTGATACGAGTCAATCCAACCAGAGAAGGAATCGAATCGTGTTCAAATTGCAACAGGACTGAACGATGTCACACGGAGACAATTCGTGAATCGTCATTTCGGTGTCTTTGAAAGCGGGTCAATATCTGGAGTGAATTGAATCAAATGTTATCCGTCCACGTCTGTTGGCAAGTAGCAAACGTCGGGTATTGTTGTTCGATGCCCCCCCCCCTCCCGTTCCTCAACTTTGCCGTTTACCGATTGGTTGAGGGCTCTTTAGCGGCGTCCCTCCGCAATGAGCTCCCTCGCCACGCCATCACGCAATTACAAGCAATTACCGGCAATTAGGAAAATGTGCGTTTGCGGAGACCAATCAGGGCCGAGTCCCGTCTGGCCGGCTTTCATTAAGACCAAAATTGCTGACGACCGCAAGATGCGCCGGATCGGCCGTCTTCGCTTTTGCTCTTTTGTTGATGAAAGATCCGTTTTCAAAGCCCCTCGACGAGCGCCGCCGGCGAGCGCGTTTGTCTCCCCGACTAAATAAAAGCTGGCAAAATCAAATCGCATGAAATGAGCCCGCTCACCTTCTGTCTTTGATTGCATTCATCGGAGTCATTAGAGAGCGGGCGGGCGGGCGGACGGGCGAGCGGGCGGGCGGGCGGGCGGACGGGCGAGCGGGCGGGCGGGCGGGCGGACGGGCGAGCGGGCGGGCGGACGGGCGAGCGGGCGGGCAGACGGGCGAGCGGGCGGGCGGGCGGGCGGGCTAGCGAGCGGGCGGGCGAGCGGGCGGGAGAGCGGACGGGCGGTCAAGCGAGCGGGTGGGCGGGCGGGCGGACGGGCGGGCGAGCGAGCGGGCGGGCGGGCGAGCGGGCGGGCGAGCGGGCGGGCGGGCGGGCGGGCTAGCGAGCGGGCGGGCGAGCGGGCGGGAGAGCGGACGGGCGGTCAAGCGAGCGGGTGGGCGGGCGGGCGGACGGGCGGGCGAGCGAGCGGGCGGGCGAGCGGGCGGGAGAGCGGACGGGCGGTCAAGCGAGCGGGTGGGCGGGCGGGCGGACGGGCGGGCGAGCGAGCGGGCGGGCGGGCGAGCGGGCGGGCGAGCGGGCGGGCGGGCGAGCGGGCGGGCGGTCAAGCGAGCGGGTGGGCAGGCGGGCAAGGTTTTGCTCCACACAAATCGGTTAAAAAAAAAATTAAAAATTTTTTGTATTTTAAGGTTTTCTTGAAATGAACTGTTCACATGAATTTAAAAGTTACACTTATGAAAGACCTGACTTTAAGACAATTCATTTTAATTTATGTTCACAATTATTATAATCATTAATAAACTAAATCAATCAGTTACTGCCTCCGCAATAGTTTTTTAAATTTATTTATGTAATGTTGGTGGACTTTTTTATCATGTCCTTGATAGTTAAGAAGAATTCATGTTCCATAATGAATCAATATCAATTGAATCCAATCGGAAAGAATCGAATGGAACGGAACTCTTGTGAATCGAAATGGAATCGATTGAGGCCATTTGAATGAGTCATCGACCTCAAAGCCGCACGAACCCCGACAATACCAACCAAAGCAAAAGCTAACCCAACAAATGGAAGTCATCTGCAGTGGAACCCGTGTCAAAAAAATGTGTGGTGAATGACCTGATTGGCGCCCCCCGCGACTTGGCGGGCTTCAGCAGGACGGTGATGGTGGAGTCCGTCTCGTTGAGCGGCGCCTCCGACTCGTACTCGGGCATCATCGGGGCTGCGGGAGAAGACGACAGCGCCGTCAAAGTTAAAGGTCGCTCACGTTGACACCGACGGACGGCTCGGGACGCCTTCGGCCGCGTGTCAACGTGCCCCAAAAACATCAACATTTGCGAGTCATTAACGCCCGGACGGCGTTTTCATTGAATCTTCACATCAACAAGATGGCTGACAGCGCGACATTTCAAGTGGAAGCCAAAAAAGCAGCACCTTTTTCCTTTTTTTTTCTTTTTTGTCACTTGCTGTCTCTCGGCAACGTGTCGCTGGCAGAGGATGACGGACGAGCGCAGGTCCGAAGGAAAGGTCTTGCTGAAGCTCAAGATGGCGTCCGACCATCAGTAGAGTTCGCTCGGATTTATTGATTGATTCGATTGATTTATTGGCCAAGTATGTAAAAAGACACGAGGAATTTTGCATGTTGGAATTTAGGCCTGATATGCTCGACTTCATTTTCTTTCTTCTTCTTCTTTTTTTCTTGTTTCTTCCTGGGCTTGTGTGGCCCGGAAAGTTGACCGCCTTGCTTTTATTGCGGTGACATTTGCGAAGCGGCTGACAATCAAATGGTAAAAGTCAAGATAAAAATGGAATAGCTTAAAGAAAGACAGAAAAAAGAAAGGAAGAAAAGGACAAGATCACAAAAGCAGGTCAGCCCGGACAAAAAGAAACAATTGGACTGGAATCAAATGTTTTTGGTTTGAGAAGTCGGGAGTTAATTGCATCATTCGTTGCGTCATCACACTTTCATGTTTTATGGCGAGTCGTCAAGCTCCGCCCACATGCTCCGCCCACATGCGCGTCCACTTCTTGGCAATTGAGCCTCCCAAATTGCCGGCTTCAAATTTGGTCGAAATCAGACAAAACAAGTTGTTTTTTGAAAGAGAGCCGGAAACGCCCAAAGTGAGACTTTTCGACGAGTGCTGTCAAAGTTCAAGCGCGAACTCATTGATTAACCACAAAACATGATTGCATGAATCGCGTATTAACGCCGATTAATCCCACCATTGGTTTTGAGCGCAGATGTTACTTCAGCGTGACGGCGGCTGCTCACGTTTCAGCAACAAACTCAACTACTTGCATTCAAGTCAACTGACAAAATGGTGATGATATTTTTTTTCTATTTTAAATGATGCAAGTAATTCGTTGCTTAGAAAAAGAGGATGAGCGCGTGCAGCGGATCCAAAATGTTGAAGACGTCCTCATCATATTAAATGTCCCAAAATCAGCATCTTTTTACGTCAGCCATTAATGGAAATTCCACGATGTGATTCATCTGATTAAAAAATGTCATCATTTACAGACAAAATGGCGGCATTTGTTCCTCTTTTCAGGCAAGAACTCCAGTCCTGACATCTTTAAAACAAAATGGCTGCCATCCTGTGTTTTCAGGCACGGCTTCCTCACGCCATTTTGTTGGCCAACGCACGCTAGACACGTCGACCGCATTTCTGAATGCCGAGTCCAACTTGCTTCGGAGACTGAATTGAAAAAACGCAGCCTAAAATGTCCCATTTGTATCCTGATGTTTGATTTCCAGTTTTCAAGCAGTCGACCCACGTTCAAGTTGCTCAGCCGCTCCCCCCCCCCCTCTGCATCCGAAGCAAGCCGTAAAATGGCTGCTGCAAAGCAAAATGGCCGACTTTTCTGGCATGGCTTCTCCAGACTTTTGGAGGCGGACCAAATTTGTCCCAATGTTCCCCGATGACGCCGAACGTGCTCACCTGCTATCTTGGTGCTAATGTGGGCGTTGACGGCGGGGCCCGCCCCTTTGCTGGTGGAGGCTTTGAGGGTGAAGAAATAGGCGGTGCCCGGCTGCAGGGCCACAAACAGGTGCTGCGTCTCATTGCTGGGCTTGGTCACCTTCCCCCACTGGGTGGTCAGGTCGGCGCTGGGGTCCAGCGAGCTCAGGCCTTTGTAGGTGATCTGGAAGGCAGACGAGCGGTCAAACGTTGGCGAGACGCGCGGCCTTTTGACTCCCGCGCACGAATGGTCGCAAAATGGAAGCGCGAGACGTCGGTCACAACGTCAGAAGGTGCAAGAAGACGTTTATGCGGCCACAAAAGCCGTCTCGCTTTTTCAGGTTGTTGTATTTGAGTGTCGGGTCAGAGGCCGTCAAAACCAAAGCCCTTTTCACACTGCGCTCAGCAAGACGCAATGTGTCATTTATTTATCGTATATATAAATATATATAGTTGTTTTTATTTCCATTGATATGTTTTTATACAATTTTTGAATGATATTTTTACATACATTTTTATTTCCACTTTTATTGATTTATTTTCCCTTTTTTTTCTTCCTAAACGTTGACCTCGAGTCCTAATCCAATAAACTGACTTGAGCATGTGACATTTCTGGCTGTATTTTTGCTCAAAATGACACAAAAGCGGCCGATGTGCTTCAAAATAAAGCTCTTGCCAAAAAGAAGTGGCGGAACGCAGCGGTTCAAGATGTCCGTTGCTCGGGTGCAAAGCCAGTGCGGAGGCCGGATGGGAACAACAAGCGCAACGAAAAACATGTGAAACATTTGAGAACACCGACGTCACATCGATCATGTCCTGGTGAAGCAGCATGTGGCTACGAGTCAAGGCGTGACGCATGTCTTTCATCGTCATCGAGGAAGGAGACGCCGGTGCATACAACGAGGCGCTCGCTCTAAAGTGGTCATGCCAGTGCAAAGCTCAGGCCCACACACACAAAAAGAAAAAGAAAAAGAAAAAAAAAAAAAGCTTTGCTCTTCTCTCTTCATAATGAGCAAACACTGCCAACAACGGGGCGCTCTCAACAGTTCAAAACCCAATCCAAATACTGCCTATCAGGTCTGACTGAAACAAATAATAAATAAAGGATGCATTCTCTTTGTGAGGTGCATGTACTCATGGTGGATAACGAGGCGCTCTAAAGCGGCAACATCAGCCGTCATGTTTGACATGAATTTTTGTTCTCTTCCACCTTCTCTCCATGGCATGCGCACACTCACGGCTGATAACGAGGCGCTCCAAAATGGCCTCGCAAATGCAAAGCCAAGTCCAAACGCTAGCTAACGTTTCGGCTGCTGCGTCGCCGTCGTTCATTGTTGTGCAAAACAGTCGTCACTCAGGATGACATTTTCAAAAGTCGTTGGTCGGGCCTTGGCGGAGGTCACACCCGCAGCACTTTCTATCTTTTCAGGGAAAAACAAAAATGCTTTTGTCTTCTCTTTCTTGGCATTTAACTCCCGCGCCGCTAAACAAATCAGCGCCTCTCGGGACAAAACCTTTGGCGGACAAAAAGCGGCGATTCGCGAGCCGAGCCGCCGACGCTCGATACGCATTCTCGCCGTCCAAAGGCCGCCGCGACTTGCGCGTTGCTTTGCTCCGCCCGCGTGTCTTTTGCTGACGTTGCGTCGACGAGCGAGCCGAGTCGCATGTCGGGACCTTCCCCGGCAAACGTCGCACAAATGCGCGTCTGCTGAGTTCGTCGAGGGCAAATAATGACGTATTGACATTTATTAAAAAGCGTTGGACGTCTTTTTAATAAGCTGTCAAAGGCGGCGTCGTTTCTTGTGATGTAGCGGCCGTCATTATCGAACCTAACGACGTCAGCGGCGGCGGCCGACTGTGCTCGGACCGCCGCAGATCCCGCCAGCGAGTGCGCAGGCTTGTGTGTGCGTCATAAACAATGTTTACGAGGTTGTGCCGCGGGACGGCGGCGGCGGCAGCAACCTTATTTCACTTGACTTTTTTTTTCATTTTCCATCTTTTATGATTGCTCGTGTTTGTTTTGATTAGAAAAACGCAGCAACTCACAAAGTGTGCTTTGCTCTTCTTGTTGTTTGCGAGACTGCAATTGATCTTTTTTACCCGTATATATTCATTTCTTTTTTTTATATATCTACAGATGCGCTCAGCAATAAAAGCGTCATTATTGACTAAGGCCGCGGATGCGTTATTAAATCCGGCGTGGCTGCTCCTCCCTCCGTGATTATTATCTATTGATTACAAACGAGAAGACCAAAAAAAATAATCGGCCTTTCCACGCCTGCTGCCGAACGCAGCGTGCGTCACACGTCGTCTTACTCGGCCAGTTTGTCTGTGAAGCCTCGCAACGCGTCATCATCCGGCGTGACGTTCGTACCGCCACACACACGCGCGCACTTGCGCGTGTCTCGTTGGTCTTAGCGTATTTCGCCGCTTGCGTTTGTGCGCTCGTGTTGGCCGCGTTGTTTATGTTGTGTTTGGAAGTTCGTGCGTCGAGTCCTCGTCGCCGCCAAGTCAAGACAAAGCAAATCGGGTCCCGTCACGTCACGCCGCATTCCAGTCACGGCGACCAGTGCGCTCACATCCTGCCCAGTCATGGCGACCGGTCCGCGGTGAAGGAACGAGACACGGGTTTTGCAAAAAAGGTGCTCAAATACAACACAAACGTCAAACATGAAAAGTCATTCTGGATTTTGGGGCTTTCTGTTGAGAAGGACCAACAAAAGCGGGATCGTCTGGCAAGCAGTTGGGGGTGTGACCCCGCCCACTGCCCGAGGCCAGCTGGGATGGGCTCCAGCACCCCCGTGACCCTAGTGAGGAATAAGCGGGAAAGAAAACGGATGGATGCAACGACAGAAGCTTGAGGTTGAAACCATTTGGACTTCCCGTCAACGATTTATCGCTTCAGGCCTTCTCGGGTTCCGTTGGAAGCTGGCGGCCAAACGTCGGACGCGTTCCAAAAACGCAGAATGAAAATGAGAGGAAGGCCTCGTTAGCAAATTAAAGACGTGCGGCCCAGCTGGCAGGAAAGAAGCCTCGGTGGGCTTTCTGGGCAGCCGCCGTTCGGCAGCGGACGCTCGCCGTTGGCCGTTGCACGCCGGCCGTTGCACGCCGGCCGTTGCACGCCGGCCGTTGCACGCCCACGCTTCACAGCTAAATTGGTGGTGAGACACCGCCTCCTCCGTCCTGCAGTTGTGTAACGGCGCGGGAAAAGAAAAAAAAACACTAAACAGTTTGTTTCCACGCCTCACGAAAGCTCACGCAAAACAGAATAAATGACATTTTGTGCTCACAATCTTCTGTTTTGTGTGCTAGCATTCACGCTAATTTGAAAACATCAACTTGCCATATCATCCGTCATGAACTAAAGCAGGTGTTCGCAGGCAGCTCGTTGGCAGGCCGAAGAACGTCGCCCGGCGTGGAAAGACGCGCCGCGACGCCGCGACGCCGAGAAGCCAACACGAGAGTTCGGCGCAAAAGACGGCAAACGCTGACGTCGTGCTCGTCAAACGCCGGCAACAGCTGGGATGCTAATCTTGCTAATCGCTTGATCCGCCGCTCGGATCAGTCGAGGCGGCCTGCCAGCATTCCTCGCCAACTTGATCAATTTCTTCTTCTTTTTTTCAACAAGAAGCGCACTTGACACAAAGTGAATTGGGAAAATGATGTCACCAATTATGAATTGTTATTCATAATTGAAAATCGGAGGGTCGTGACTTGTTTGATGAACGCATGAAGACGTCAACAACATGAAATAAAATGGCGGCGTTTTGCACATGAATTGTTTTTCTTGATTACGTTTCGACGAATCAAGAGAAGCCAAAATGGAAATCGCGATCACATTTCCATTGACGGTCCAGACTTCATCCAACATCGTATTTCTGCCATATGGACATCGTAACTGACATTGACCTGATGTTTATCCAACGCAGCTGACATTTGCAAATATTTTTAGAATCGTTTCATCTATCGATTATTCAATCCATCGACTCATCGGATTCATTTTAATTTTGCATTAAAGTGTATTACAAAAACATTTTTTTTCCCGATTACTGTTTTTTAGCCAGGTTTTTATTTCCTTCTTCATATTCGTACCGTATGACGATTTATTTATTTCATGTATTTTTTGAAAGATTGATGTTGTGCTGCAGTTTAGTCGCGGCTTTCCAAAGTAAAGTTTGCAAATGATTTTGATGAAACAGAAGATAATCAGTCTTTTGTTGATATGCTGAAATCCGAGGATTTGGACCATTTTAAATGCAAAAATGGCTCCAAACGATGACTCGATGATTCAAATAGTCATTTGATAAACTCTCGATTATTTGATTAATGTTCTCCACATGTAACGGACATTTTGCCCAACGTGTCACCGACATGTGATCGACCTGGAGCTATTTAGCCGCAGTGTTTTTGTGAGGTGCGATTGGCTGGGATGATTTGGGAGCGTCCGTCCGTCCGTCCGTCCGTCCGTCCGTCCGTCCGGGCCAGCCAGCGAGCGAGCGAGTTCTGTTGGTGACGAGTGAGCGCGTGGTGGATAATTGCGTGTGGCCAAATGGAGACGGATGGAGACGGATGGAGACGGATGGAGACGGATGGAGACGGATGCATCGCTACGGCACCGCCGCTCCCTTAATGGTACTTAAAGAGCAGACGCCTCGGCCTCGCTCACGCACACACGCGCTCTCGCTCTCCCACGCCGGCGTGAAAGACTTCATTGGGGCCATAAAAGTGTCTTGCTCAAGGACACTTGGACGCGGTCTCCAAGGGACTGAAGGCGTCAGAGGGCCGTTGAAGATCCTCCTTCAAGCGTGCTCAGGAAGCGCTCCGGTCGCCGCACGGCGCCGTTCTGCTTCTCTCAAGCGCAATTCGCGCCAGAATTACTTTATTTTTGGACTCATCTGTGACATTTACATGCAAAAGAACATGAGCAGCATGCTTTGTTTGCCTGTCCATTCATGGCGACCGGTCCAGTCATGTACCGTCATGGCGACCAGTCTCTTCACTTCCCTCCCAGTCTTGGCGACCAGTCCAAAAGAACATGCAGCAGTATGCTTTGTTTGCCTGTTGAAACGAGTGCCGGCTGGAATTCTCAAATGTTCTTCTCGCAATGAAAAGTGAGCGGACGCCATCAGGGATTGCATGTGGCGGTTTTTGGACTTGCTGGTTGGGGAATTGGGATCCGTTGGGAATGTTTGGAAAACTCCGCCCCTGGAGCCAGTTTGACTTCACAACATGACATTTGGGAGTCATGTGCATCATGAGTAGACCTACAAAAAAGTCTCAAGGGGTCACGGCCTACAACGCACACAAATTCGGCCATTTTGGTTTGGGAGCAGATATTTCATTTACGTAAGTCATAAAAATTTTTTTTTAAAAATAAAGCTTTCAAGCCGGTGTGATTGAGCAACATGACATCTAATAGACAAAAGTCGCGCAAAGAAGACCCACAAAAAAGTCATGTTTGAGAAGACACGGAAAGTTGAACTTTTTGTGTCAGCAAACTCGAATGTGTCCTGCTAGCACTAGCTGAAAAAAGACAAATGGACCCCAAGGCCAGTTTGACATTTGGTAAATGTGTCCATTGGAAGTAGACCCACCCAAAAATTGGAAGCCTATCATAAGTCATAAACCAAGAAAAAGAAACGGGAACATTTGATGCCTATTTTGCTCCATTGCACCAAAACAGATGGGAGGAAAAAAATCATCTCACCCAAAACAGTTGATTTGGGCACATTGAAATGAGCTAAGCTAAGCTAGTCACAAAAAAGGGTGAAGAAGCCGGAAAGGACACACGAAGGCAGCCATGTTGGTCAGAAGCAGTTTGATGCTAAGTGTAGCGCGCAATGGAGAATTTTTGGTGTTTTGTTCTAAATGTAGCCTTTGAAGCCAGTTTAAGTTTGGAACATGAAATTTGGTAGACACGTCCGTCATTAGCAGACCAACAAAACAAAACAAAAACACAACAAGGCCGCCATGTTGCTTCAAATGGTCATTTGGATCCATTTGTTTGCTCCAGCAAACGTCTTGCGTGCGACAAACGGGCCCTTCCGTCCCAAGTTATGGGCGCCCCCCCCACAGCCAGAAAGCCATTAGGCAGGGGGGCGGGGGGGGGTGGGGGGGGGGGGGGCAGGAGTTGGAGGGGGCGGGGGCGGGGGCTGGGGTCTGGGTTGTGGGGCTGAATGGCCACTCACCGCTTTGATTTCCTCTCGTCTTCCGTGCTCACAATTGCGGCAGCGCAGAAACTTGAACCCTTTTAGAGGCCGAGACGTTCCGCCGGGACCGGGACCGAGTCGGCCCCCGCCTGCTGTGATGAATATGTGAGACGGGCCCGGACGCAGGCGCCGCCAACAGTCCGCGCAGGTGTAAGCGATCGCGCGACGTCCAACCTCCAGGGCCAAAAGCTGTTTTGGCGGGACCGAATAAATGAGGTCACATGCTCAAGGACGTGTGAGGGAAATCCAGTCCATCGCTGACGGTGCCGCCGAGCGCCGGCAACAAGGAAGGAAGGAAGGAAGGAAGGAAGGAAGGAAGGAAGGAAGGAAGGAAGGAAGGAAGGAAGGAAGGAAGGAAGGAAGGAAGGAAGGAAGGCTTTCTATGGCAGATGTGTTACCTTCAAAGGAAGTAGGCCTAGTTAAGCTCACTATTTAGTTAGTTAGTTAAGCCCCTTCAATTATGCACTTTTTTTATTGAGGTGAAAAGTTATATTCGTGTCAGCTCAGCACGTTTCTTTGAAACAATTAATAAAAACATGGTTGCATTAAATGTGTCTTGCGTGTTAAACGACAGTTACAAAAAGGTGTGTCATCATTTTCTGTGTAAGTAATATTTTTCGCATATGTAAATGAGGTCATCTGCATATTTTGGGGCGGAGAAATTGCCCACCTCGATGCAAATGAGCCACATTGATAAACAAGGTCGAAGGTGGATTTTTGTGTCAAATGTGCTTTTTGTGATTGCCAACTTTCCCCACAAACGGCAACTTTTTGCTTTTTGTTTGAAGTCCATTTTGGCACATTTTGCTTGTTGCAAGCAGGACGACAAAATGCAAAACTCGAGTGAAAAGCGCCGGTTCCCGAACCCCCAAAAAGTCTTCCAAACAGCCACGTTGAGACAAAACACACATTTTTGTGGTCAAGTGTGAAGTTGACGTTGCTGAAAATGTCCCTTTTGTGGTTAACGAGACGAGACGGCGCGTCCTTGAAAGTCTCGCGTTTCCTGCTTTTCATCTGTGCCGTCTTTCACGCCGCTTTCGCCCGCTCTCGACCCCCCCGACGCCCCCTCGCTTTAATCCCGTAATTATCCGTAATGATCTCAAGACGGATTGTAGCTTTTCCTCTCGCGCGCTTCCTGCCGCGCAGCTTGACGGCAATTTTCATTTCCATCTCAACGGCACTTTTGTCAGCAGATGTCATCCCTTTTTTTATGATTATTATTTTTCTTATTTTCCCAACTCCAACAGGTAAATGTAAGTCAAATGTTCTTGTTCTGTTGGCAGATCATTTTGCTTATTTGGAGGAATCATTTTCATGTTTTTTTCCTCACATTTTCTACTTTCCTTTCTGACTGACTTTATTGGCAAGATCCCAGACATTTTTTGGAGTGTGTGTTTTTTTTGTGGCAAAATAAAACTTCAAACAAATATTACACCCCCACACACACAGCAACCCCCCCCTCGCCAACCTCCACTCGACACACTCCTTTTAATCCCGCAATTATCCGCAATTATCTCAAGACGTTGAAGAGAGGCGACGGATTTGCATTCAACGCATCACGGCTCGCTTCTTCTTCTTCTTCTTCTTCTTCTTCTAACGCCGGCTTATCTCTCCTCACTGTTCGCTCTCCACCTGCACTCCTCTGCCCCCCCCCCCCCCCCAGCCCAGCCCATTGTCCAAAGACGCAAAGCAAAGGCGGGTTCAAAAACACAAGAGACAACAGAGGCCTTCAGATGTAGCAGATGATGCCTTTAATCCCACAATAGGCGCAATTATGGTCATTATCGCTAATGGGGCGCATTGTGGCAGGCCTCGGATACGTTTAGTGGCGAGCGGCGGGCTTAATAGACGCCGCATTAATCAAAGGCAGGTCCAAAAAAAACAAAAAAAAGAAGGTGTTTTTCAAGACACGAGCGGAGGTAAAGCGGAGGTAAAGCGGAGGTAAAGCGGAGGTAAAGCGGTGGCAGGATGCGGACGAAAAAAATGGAGAAAACTTGTGAAAGACGAGCAAAATACGCAACGATGTCACGAGGATGTGATGGAAAAGGAACCCAAAGTCTTGGTGAAGCAGCACGTGGTTTGTTATTTTGGGACCGCCTAACGATCGGATGCCAAGCGAGCAACGTTCCGTGTGCAAGAACCGGTGCCGAGTCCAATTAGAAAAGCCAATCGGAAGATCGGAATTTTCCAAATCCAATCAGAATCAATCGCAAAATTATTATTCTTATATAATATTATTCGATAAACTCATTTGCTCCTAATAACGTATAAATATGCTTTATTTTAAATGTCCCAAAGACGCATTTATACGTTTTTCTGTATTTTCCTCGAGAGCCACTATCCTGCCTGTTTTCCATGTTTCTCTCCACTAACACACCTGATTCATGATCAGGATCGTTGTCAGGCTTCTGCAAAGCGTGCTGATGAGCTGATCATTAGATTCAGCTGCGCTGAAGGAGGGAGACGTGGAAAACAGGCTGGATAGGGGCGCTCGAGGACCCAACTTGGCCACCCCTGGGCTAGAGCATACAGAAAGAAGGCTTTGATGCAGCAACCAACGGGTGAAGCAAAAAAAACGGCCAGCAAGTGGCAGCAGAGTATAAGAGATCAACCAGGGCCATGTTGCAAAAAAGCTCACTTTGTCAGTGTTTTCACCAGGAATGTGAGTAATGATGAACCTGAGCTATATTCAGATTTTTTGCAATAGAACACAATATTTCGGAGAGCCTTGCAAAATCTGTCAAAATCCAATAAAACAGACGGGAGCGAAGGGGGTTGCTTCAGTGAAAATGGCTGCCAGTGAATGAGTTCATTATCTTGTCAATTGATTGGTTGATAACCGTCCTTTGACAGTTTACAAAACGTACTTAGACGGAGTTTGTGCTTTGACGTCAGCCGCTACGAGACGAGACTTGTGGCGTTTGTGCCACGTGACGCCGCGTTTGGACCTTGGCCTCACCTCGTACTGGGTGATGACGCCGTTGGTCTCGTTGGGCGCTTTCCACTGCAGGAAGATCTTGTCCTCGTACGGCGTGTCCTGGAGGGACTCCTTGGGCACGGAGCCGGGCACTGCACACACGCACGGCACCATCGGGACCAAAGTTATTTTGGTTCAGGAAGAAAGAAAAAAAATAGAATCCAAAAAACTATTTTGTTAATGAAAATAAAATAAAACCTAAATCCAGGTCCAGAAAGTCCAAACCTTGCCCCAGTTTGGCCATTGATGCTAGCTAGCTCCCTGGCTAGCTCCCATGGTGCTCGTTTACCTGCTAGGGAGCTAGCGAGCTAGCTAGCATCAATGGCCAAACTGGGGCAAGGTTTGGACTTTGTGGATTTGCCACCTCTGCGCACAAGTAATAAAAGATAAATGAAGACGAACACTGAAACAAACTAGCATTTTTGAAATAACTAAAACTAAAAGTTAAAAGTAACCAAATGTAAAAAAAACTCCAAATGAAATAAAAACAAACTGAAATGAAAATTGCAAAGCTATAATAAGCCTGATTGTGACACACTAGTGAAATCTGCCTAGCAACAAGCAGGTTTTGGCACGCGACACACTATAATGCTTGCGTTATACTACTTTCCTATTTCCTGCCCAGCGACCTACCGGGGAAAAGGATGGCGAGTTATAAAAAAATAAAATAAAGTCCAGTGCACATTTTCTGTTTGTAACGCGTTTGTTTTTGGGGTGAAAAAGGAGCAAAGTGAAACGACATTTGTAAGCGAGCGAAAGCGTTTTCAAGGGCGTAACGAGCGCCATCCATCATGCGGCGCTGCGGCGACACCTCGGCCGTGTCGTGACGAATGTTTCCCGCCGACGCGCACGTTAGCGAGTCGCCTGCAAAGCGCGAGCGAGAGCTTTTTTCATTTGCTAATTCAAAAGTGTTGATGAGGCCGCCGCCGCAAATCAAATCAGCCGCACAAAGAAGCGCAATTAGAAAAAAAAAGAAGGGAAAAAAAGAAACGCAATTAGAAAAAAAAAGGAAGGAAAAAAAGAAACGCAATTAGAGGCTGTCCCCAACGATGGCCAGCTTATCATTCAACGCTAAGCGTGTGCGTGTGCGCGTGCGTGCGTGTGTGCGCCCCGCTTTTTGGGCTGCTGTGTAAAAGATGTTTGCGTGCACGTTAAAGGACGCACATTTCCAAGTATGTTAAAGGCACTTCATGTTAGTGAGTCGATGAAAGGCAAAGAATGTGCGTGCGTGTTGAAGGAGAATTAAGCGTGTGCGTTCTGAACACGCTGACCTGAACTTGATTCACTTCCAGCTCGGCAATCGAGAACCCGCTGCTTTTTTTCTTCTTTTTTTTTTTTTACTTCTTATCAAGTGGTCCTTTTTGTTTGCTCGAAATGGTCTTTGAAAGGAATTTGTTTGTTTTGTGTGATGGCGGCAAAAGAGGAGGCGCGCGCCGGCAAACGACTTGCAAAAGAAAAGAAAAAGATTTGATTTGGACTTTTGCGGGATTTTCCTCTCGTGTCGTTCCAACGTTTTGCGTTTGATCGTCGGCTCAACCCACTTTTCCGATTAGTTGGAATCTTAATAATGTTGTATGTTCTGAACCCCCACCAAAAAAAAAAAAACATTTCTCGAGGAGGAAAAGTGGATCTTTTTCTACAAGATGAATGCATTTGTTTCATTTAATTGCATTGATTTGTATTTAATGTTTTTGGAGCATTTTATAATATTTGTGTAATTGTAATGTATTGATGTGTGTTTTGGCCTGTTTGATTGCCACTTCTCCTCTCCTGTATTCATGCCATTACATTATTTTTCCAATGTTTTTCATTTTCAATTCTTTTCTATGTTTTTATCATTTCATTTCATCTTTATCGTGAAATGGAAAAAAAGGATTGTATTTGAATAGTATTCGTATTTCATATATATATATTATAAAAAATGTATTTTTCCTTGTTCAAAAAACACACACATTTGTAATTATCAATGAACAATTATTGTTGGTTTATTTCCATTCATTCATTTGCATTATAATAATTTTTGTTTTGTTTTTACTTAAAATGGACATTTTGTCATATTTACTGTCTTGATTCAATGATTTTTTTTTCACCCCCCAAAAAAAATCCAATTTTTCTGGTTACATACGTTGTGCGTAGCTAATCCGCGATGACACGTGTCAATAATCCACGTGGACGAGCGCAATCTTTGTTCATGTCGTTGACCATTTCGGATGCTAAGCTACGCTAGCAGATTCCCGGATTACGTCCGCTGCGGATTATGAAAACATGCGTCCGCCATTCGTTACATGATTGATTGTGTTGTTTATTTGTGATTGTTTTCATCAAGCTGCTTGCTGGTGGACAAAAGTATTGGGACACCCCCAGTGAGAGAAATTGGACAAAACAACTGGGACAGGACATTGAGGAAAGCGTGGCTGGAATTTTCAAGGGAATCAAGACGAAATGGAGCGAGACGGTGTTTGGCGTTTCCCGCTCTTTCTCTCTCTCTCTCGCACCGTCTTCCTCAGTCTGCTTGACGATCTCCTCGCTCTCTTTGCTGCCTTCGGCGTTGGCCAGGACCAGCCGCAGCCTGACGGTGACGGACGGCCGCAGGTCCCGCAGGGTGTAGCGAGAAGACGTCTGGATCGGCTCCTCCGACGCAAACTCCTGCTGGTTGAAGACGTACCGGTACTGCACCTGCAGGGGGCGACGGGAGCGCGTGTCAGAAGTATTGGGACACGTCCCGGAAGACCGAACGTGGATCGTCTGTGGCGCTACCGTCAGGTTGTAGCTGTGGCAGCGCGTGACGGCGTAACCGAACGTTTCCCACTGGATGGTCAAGAGTCGTGCGCGGACGTCCACCACGTTGACGTTCTGCGGCCCGTGGACCGGATCTGGAGCACACGCAGAACACTTGCTTCAAAAACAGCACAATTGGCTCCTTGGCTCCATTTGACACAAATTTCCGGCTTGATTTGTACAAAACTAAACTAACTAAAACAAAAAATGTGTTGTTGCATTTTTGCACTTTCCCATATAAATTTCAACTTGTTTTTTTTAAATTCGTTTATCGTTTTCATTGAGCACATTTTAGTAGCCGAAAGCCAAAGTAAGTCGGAAGTAAGCTGACGTGCTGCACTTTTCAACCTTTAGGACTTTTCCCACCTAAACAAATGTTGAAAATGCTAATATGCTAACTAGGCCTTCCTGGCGTGTTTGTGTGCTTGTAAGCAGCAGGATGCAAAAAGAAGCGACAAAACCACAAACTCGTTTCACTTCACAACAAATTGGGTTCCTTTTTTTTGTCTTCTGGATTTTTGTTCAAATCTTCCCAATCTGTAAAACCCCACAAAAAAGAGCCCCCAAAAATCCATCGAATAAACTCCTTCACCAACGTTGCGTTTGTTTGCACGTGGATTGAAGCGCGCAGGCCAGATTAGCCCGATGATAGACGGGATTAGAGGCAGATCAAAGCCATCTGATCGGGATTGCGTTGGATATTTTGGAGTATCGAGCGACCGGATTAAGAGAGGAAGAGGCGCCGGTGGTCTGCAAATTTGGAGAGATCAGATGGCGTGTTTGCGGACCCCCACGAGGATCGTCGGGCTTTAAGGAGTCTGCGTGCCGACTTAAAGCAAAGAATCTCGACAAGGGATCGTCTGACTGGATCCGGATAATCTGCTCTTGGCCAAAGACGGACATTTAGAAGCTCTTGTGAAAATCGGTGGCACGAAAGCTCTTGTGACTAAAACGGCGGATCGTTTTCCAAAAGTGCTTTCAAATCGACATGAAACAAACACAAGCCAAAAGGAAGTCAAAACATCGATGGAGAAAAATCCCAAACGTTTTTTCTTAAACATCTTCAGCAATTGTGAAAAGCCGCCATCGCTCAATCCGGCAAGCAGACGCAGCCAAATAATCCCATTGGGCCAGATTAGCCCCCTAAAAAGACAAACGGCTGCCATCTTTTTAATCCAGCAATGGACGGAGAGCGGCTAATCTGGACGGATAATCTGACTGGTCGCGGCCCAGCGGGAGATCGACACACACGCCGATTCCTTTCTGCAATTGAGCCCTTCTCTTGCTATCAAGATAACGAGCGGCGCCGGTTCCGTCGGGTCCGAGTCCGGCGCTTTTCAAACACCCGATTGGACGGACGGACGGACGGACGGACAAATGTTGTCTTCCAAAATGAAAGCTGAGTGACATCATCTGTTGAGCTGCGTTCAGGGCCCCTTTGAAAAGTTGCGTAAAAAGCACAACTACGTCTGGTGGCCAAATGCGATCACAGCCTCAAATTCTTTTTGTGTTTGCCTTTTAGTCTCGCTGATGAATTCTTGCAAGTCAACACACACGCGATTATATCAAACACGCACGCACACACTCAGAGTTGAGGAAGGTCTTGTTATTTCTCTCAGTTTGCTTTTATTGCCGTCTTGTCGGAGTGTCGTTCTTTTCATAGCGCACCTTTGTAGTTGCACGCCATTGATGTCTGCCGTCTGCGGCGCCATTTGGATCGCCGTGCACGTGTGCACGTGTGTGTGCGTGTGTGCCTGAGCAATTTATTTGAGGACAAAGTGTGTGTGTGTGTGTGTGTGTGATTGTGCAGATGCATACGTGTGTGTGCTTGTGTGCGCCCAGGGGCATGCGTGTGCATTCGTGTGTGTGCGTGAGCAACTTACTTGAGGACAAAATGTGAAAAATCCTCTTCAGTCTCGATGCCTCACATGCAGTTTGTGTGTGGGGGGTCTCGTGCGTGTGCGTGCGTGCGTGCGTGTGCGTGCGTGCGGTAGCCAATGGGCTGACAGCATGAAAGGCATTAAAGAGCACACAGGTTTGGCTTTAATTGGTCCGCTTTCATAATTGGCCTGCTGGGGCAGATTTGTTTCCCGGGCAACGAGCTAGTTTCGCTAAAGTTAGCATCCACAGGGGAGCAAAGGGGGAGGATGACTAGAGGGGGAGGGCGGGCGGTGGGGGGGGGGGGGTGCAATGATGCCCGCATGGAAGCGAGGAGTCAAGAAAGGGCCAACGAGGCGTGAAGGGAACGTCAGCAGGCGCGACTCGACAACTAAAAACGTTTAAAGCAGCACAAACAGATCCGCCGGCGTTTTTGGCGTTACGGCGTCGTTACTTTGTTTGTCTCGAACGTCCGTTTGTCTCGAGGACATTTGACGTTGACGATAAGTTGGAGGCTAGTTTGGGAAATGTTGGAGAACGTTGGAAGATTTGGGGGCAAAAAGTGCAACAACAATTTTAGACTGGCAAAGATTTGACATTTGCGTGATATTGGAAATGGAAATGAACATTTTGCATAACAGTAGAGATGCAACGATTCATCGACAGCTAATCGATTTTCACATGAAGCAAATGCAGAGCATTGGAGAATGCTTGGAACGTTTGCGAAAAATTGTTGAATGATGACGAAATCGTGAAAGCTGCAAAAGCAATGGAAGAATTTGGAGGACGTTAGCGAACGCGGACAAACGATTTTTAGATCGTTGTGGAACGTTAAAGCATGTTGGAGAAAGTTGGACTGCATTGGAAAATCTTGGATCAAAAAGATCCACAACCTTTGAGCATTTTGTAAAATGCCTGAGAATGTTTTGCTCTTTCTTGGAATGTTCAACTTGACGGCGTTTGATGCTCAGCAGTCGGTTTTTGCTTTTCTGGAGGCGAAGCTGTCAGGAACAAAAGGACGTTTTTGTCATTTGCGTGTCGATTTGACGTGTAATCAGCACCGACGGGATTTTTAGTACAAAATGTTGGAGGATTTGCGAGCATGTTGGAGAACGTTGCGGAATGTTGAAATAATGAAGAAGGTTGGTAAACGTTGTCAATTGTGAACGCTGCAAAATGTTGCCGATTGTTCCTTTTTTCAACAACGTCGAGAGGATTGTGGAGATTGTTGGCAAATCTTGTGGGATTGTTGCATGATGTTGGCAACGTTTGCAAACATCTTCTTTTTTTTCAGTTTTGAACACACGCAGACACACTCGGGGATGAAACCAAGATGAGAAGTGTTGACCGATGGCCGCATCGAGTGCGTGCGCGCGCGGCAAGCTCATTACGAGACTTGAGTGACCGCTCTGTTCTTTGTCCGACGTCTAACGAGCACTGAGCGCTGCGGGGAAAAGCCGCGCATGGGAAATGGATGCGCACGCACGCACACACACACGAGAGCACAGGATTGAAGATGAGGAAGAGGACAAAGAAATGTTGACGGCACAAACATTGCATGGGAAGGACAGAAAAAATAGCAAAACGTGCAGACAACTTTCAGGAAACAATTTGCAAATGTTGATCATGAAGACGATCTCCATTGACTTCAAATCAACTTTTTGCATATTCGAACCCTCGAGCGGCAAACATATCACATTAAATACAAGACATTTTGCCATTAAAACCGCGATGTGTACGATCGGACGCCTGCATTGCACGGACAATCCACTAGAGGGCGCTATCACCCACGCGGATGTCTTTTCCCGCGACCTTGCAAGATCGGCCCAATTGCGAAAGGAAAATGTTATTCTTGAATTATTCATAGTGGCAAATGTTCTTTCTGACTTTTGCAAATATGTTTGATGAGTTTATTGCTTTCTTTCTGTCACTTGTAAATGAATGAATGCCGCCTCTTCAGACCCGCATTTTTTTCTGCTGGGCAAAATGTATTTTTTTTTGCCGATTTTGACTCGTTAAAGCAGAGGTTCTTAACTTTTTTTTTTTTATTTTAGTCTTTGTAAACGAGTGCTGCGATGTCAGTACGAGCTTGGGTGGTTTTGCGTCAGCAGACGTCAACCCTCCGCAGCTTCTTTTTTTTCGCGGGGGGGTTGGGGGGGGGGGGGCTGCCGGCGGATTTGGAAGGTCGGCTTTCCGAAAGCTGCTGCCGGGATTATTGTCGAGATGACGAGGAATCTTGCGCAAGACGGCTCGACAACTCGTCCAGCTCGTATTTTCGGATGTTTTCGTTAGCGGCACAAAACGCCACTTGATTGATTTGCGGCTTTTCCGCGTTCACACGCTTTCCATTTGGACTCAACTGAAGCTTGCCCATCTTGCTCAAGGGCACTTCCACATGCTCGCAGTGGCCTGGGATCGAACCCACAGCATGAGGGTTAGCAGACGACCGCTCTACCACTGAGCCACGCCGCCCTCACGACGGGTACGAGTCACCATTCGTTAGCGTTTGTTGTTTTATAAAACGTGTTGTTTTACACTTTGGAATTTTTCACTCGCATTCGTTAGTTTTTTTTTTTTTTTTTTTTCATTTTCGTCCCCCCTCTTATTGACTTTAGTATTGATTTTAGGTTTTGTGGCTACATTGAGGATTGTCAAGTGCAGGATAAATACATCAAAAATTCATTGAGTATTGTTTAATAAAGTCAAGTACAAGAGTTTGACCTTCTCGAGTGAATCCTCGAGCGTCGTATTTTGGACTTGACGGCGCCCGCGCCGCGTCCGGAGCAACTTCTTGTTCGGTTCATTTCCCGCAGCAATCAGGCCATTTTCACGTGATTTCAAGTTGTGTCGTTAACGAACGTTCATCGGCTCGCCGTCAGGCGCGTCACGTTTGCGTGTTCAAGCTTGAATTAGCTCCGCCCGCCGTCCGTCAGCAAGGAAGGCCCGCGCGGAAACACTAAATATCGGTTCCGCCGTCTTCCAGGTCCCGCAAATAAGTTTTTAAAAATGACTGTACAGAGTATTTGAATGTAAATATGGACTTTAAGGTTGGCAAGTCGGCCTTTTTGGGGCGACCAGTCGTCTTGTTTCCTTCATTAATGCACAACAACGATGGCCCTAAACGATGAGAAGTCTTCACAAGTCTACACATTGACGAGCGCAAGACATTTTGATGGCACTTTAGCACACATCGAACCTCCCGCCGCCTTTCGTCAACCCGTTTGCTTTTTACGGCGGCTTTTTTTCTTTTTCTTTTTTTTTTTTGATGAAACGTTTCAGACGAGCCAGCGGGACGGAAACATAAAAAAAGACATTTTCTCTCTTTCTCCGTCCGTCTCTAATTGGCCAAAGGACATTAGCCTAACGAGGTCCATTCTCCCTGACATTTGTCGTCACCTCCCTTCGGGTCAGAGGTCGGCCGGCGGGCCCGTCACTCTTCCTTTGTCAGCCAATTAGACGCTGCCTTCAGGTGCTTAACCTCGCCGGCTTCCGCATCCGTCGCATCCGTCGCATCCGTCGCATCCGTCGCATCCGTCGCATCCTCACCCTAAGCCAACCTTTCTCGTCTTCCACTTTTTACAGCTTCTCGTCGCATCAATCGTCTCAACACGATTTTTTTTATTTTATTTTTTTACTTTTGTTGTATTTGTTCCTAATGTCGCTGGAATGCATTTGGATTATATACAATTGACAAAAAATGAAAAAATTCCTCACTTAATGACTCAAATTTGTTGCGGCATGGCTCAGTGGTAGAGCGGTCATCTCCCAAGCCTAAGGTTGCGGGTTCCATCCTCAACCTTGACTATGTTGAAGTGTCCTTGAGCAAGATACCGAAGTCTGGATCTGTCCTTCCGTTGGTGTACGAATGCGTGTGCGTGTGAACGGCTGAATGTGAGTCTTTGTGAACAAGTGCTCTAAGCACCCTAGCACTACATAGAAAAGTTGTTGTTTTTTCCTACACAAAAAAAGTTGTAATCATGCGAGAATAAATGTGCATGTTTTTCAAGGTTAAAATGACAGAATTTTACAAGAATAGTTCTATGATTTCATAGACGAAAGTTATCATCTTATAAAGTATAAAGTAGTATTTTTATTTTGGGGGAAATTTTCTAAAAAAATATACTCCAAGAAATATTGCTTGAATACGTTTAGTTTAATGATTTTTTGGGGGCCAAAAAGTAAAAATTTGACACAACTAACTTTTTTTTTTACAAGACATTACAAATCATAAGAGCATCGATTTGTATTTTTTCTGAAAAAAAAAGAAGTCATTAGTCAGGTTTTCATCCAATTTTTGCGCATTTTTTAAGCCAATTTACTGCAAAAGCGACTTGCGACTTGTGGCCGTTTCCATCTGTTGTTCTTTTGCAAATATTGAGAGCGGACTCCGCCGCTGTAGGTGGCGCTATACACCATTAGGAGATGTGATGCAGCAGTAACTTAAAAGGAGAAGAAGACGACCAGGAAGCGACGACGCCGTGCGATGACGTCGAGTTTGCTTTTGTAAATTCTTGATCGACCGAAACGTTACTTTGCTGTTTTCCATCTAAAATTGCATCAATATTCGCTTCTTTAATGAATTACAAAAAGAAAAAAAAGGAATGAATTACAAAAAGACTTGTGTTTTATCGCCCCAACTTACGTTACTTCATTGCTTTGTGACGACAAACGTACGCGTGCCGTCATACCCGGTCCAACCGGGCCGCGTGCATCCGGTCTTGCCAGCGGTTATTCGCAAAATGTGTTTCCATCGCCAAAATGTTCCTTTTTTCGAACCTCTTCAAAAGTGTAAAAACTTTTTAGCAAACTTTGGGCCCTTTTTCAAATTTTTTGCGTTTCCATTCTTTTTTTTCACATTTCTTGAAATCAAAGTGGGTGTACGGAAAGCCAACTATTGACAGAAATTTTATAAAAAGCTCCTGTCATGTAAGATACCTGCGCATTTTGTCCTGGTGACCAGAGGCGGTCCCGGGGGTCCGGTCCCGCCCTCGCCGGGCCTGGACAGCAGCACCTTGATCTCGTACTCCACGTCGGGGTCCAAGTGCCAGAGTTTGTAGGTGGGCGCGTCCACCACGTGGCTCTCGGCCCAGTTTCCCGAGGTGGTGCGGTACTCCACCTCCTTCAGGATGATGGGCCCGTCCCCGATGATGCTGTTGGCGTTGGGTTTGATCCACAGGTAGGTGGCGCCCACGGCCAGCAACTCGGGTGGGGCGATGGGCGTGGGGGGCGCTAGGCAAGGAAAAAAGACTTTTTAGTGGGAGTCCTGGTATCAATATTTGCTCATACTCAGAAATCAGCACTGCAGATTTTTATTTTTTTTTTTTTAAATATGCTGATCAAGTTGAAATGTGGTAAACAAAAGCCACACGCGTCTTACGAATCCACGTCTTAAAAGCCAGCAGAAGTTTTACTTTGAAGTTTTGTGTCGTCGGAGGTTTCCTGATAAAAGCAAGCGTGAGCGTATTTCCCGCCACCTGAGCTGTCCGTCAAGTGGCGAGCCGCCGCCGCCGCCGCCGCCGCCGGCGCCATCTTAAGCGACGCTCGAGTCGAGTGAAAGGAGAGAAAGAAAAAAAGCGTGAAGTGAAAAAGTGTTGGGCTCATTTGTCACGTTCGTTGACAGCAAGTTGAAAAGCGGGCCGTCACATCTAAAAGCTTTTGGCTGCTTTATGACTTCCATTTCAAACATTTATTTATTTATATTCATATTTGGATTTAGATTTATACACCGACTGGCTTTATTAACATGTGGGAGAAGGTGCGCTGACCCGAATATTTGGCTTCCCTCAAGGCCGCTTCGGAATATTTATGAAGACACTTTATGGATGGAGGCTGCGGGCCCGGCCGGCCGGCTGTCAATCACACACGCACGCACGCACGCGCGCACGCACACGCAGCGGAAGGGTTAAGGCCGAAGCGTTGGTCAACGGGGCAGAAATTCTAAATATTGAATAAAAAACAGCAATCCTTGAAATGACGACTCCACGTGTGCCGGGGCCTGCTTGAGCTCTTTTGGGTGCGTTTGATTGACAGCTGCTGGCAAGTGTGGGGGGGGGGGGGGGGGGGGTCGCTGGCTGTGGTTTCTTCTCGAGTGCTCAAGTCAAACTCGCGCCGTCGCTTCAGCGTGCGTTCCAAAGCAGATGTGAAAGTTTGATTTGAAAGCGGGTTTGAATTTGTGCGCGCGACTTGAAAGCCTCCTCGGACTGCCTGAGCTCATCTTGAAAGTGGAACAGGTGTGGAAGTGACGCTCAACTTTTCACCCCTCCACTCCTCTTCGTCCTCCTCTTCCTCATACCTGCTCATGCATTACTTATCTTCCTGCTCCGAAATTCTCTAAGAAGCGTCCGATTGCGTTATCACGCACACACGCGGCGCACATGAAAGAAAAAGGAAGGACGGTGACGGAATATCAACGACGACCGGCGCGACTTCACAACTTCCTGATACGACCACCTTTTGTGTTCGAGAGCAAAATTGGGCACATTTTTCCGGACACAATTCCGATGGAAATGCAGATACAAATGGCGGCAAATCGATTTCAGACCAAAGCCAGATATGGAAATGCCCTCTTTTATATTCCCTTGGCATGTTTTGATAGCATTTATGGCACTTGCGTTCTTTTCAAGGTCTTTCAACACATTTGAAAAAAAACGTATTACAAAAATGTAACATCATGAAAATTTTGGAAGGTGTCAAACGGAATCCATGTTTTTACAGGAAACGGACTCCCTTTTGTCCCAACTTTCAATATACGTCAATAATCATGCCTGAAGGTTCGAAAATGAGCCGCCGCTATCGGTTGACAAGAAATTTGGCAAAAACGAGGCCGCGCTATAATACTTCCTGTTTTCACGTCAGTGAAATTACGCACGAAATAAACGGCAAGCAAAACAAAACACAGTTACAAACTTTTTTACACCCAGTCGACTAGCTTAACGCTAACACTGATTAGCTTCTCTATTCTTCAACCCTTTGAGCAACCGACTGAACAAAAAGGAACAGAAAATATAACAGTACCCACAGTCATATATATATTCTTTATCCTCTGCATAGAACAGCAAAAACGAGTTGGATTCTTTTTAATTCTGTTCGATGATGTTATCACTCAGTTTTTTTCAAAATCATATCACCCAGCCCCCCCCCCCCCCCCCCCATTCGAATACACGTTGCAACAAATTTGTGTGTGTGTTTGTTTTTGGAATGTGCTGGAATGGATTCATTTCAACAGGAAAAGATGATTTGAGATGAGTGCGCATATCTCAAGGCAGCACTTTTCCTCTCCTCGGATTTGGAATGTCGCTGAGGAGACTCGAAGGTGATGTCAACAATCGTGTGGATTCCGCGACTACGCGCACACAATTCGCGGCCGGCACGGAACTTGCAACTTGCGATGTTTTGTTGTTGCCAAATGTGGACTTCTCGTGGAGGACGACGATGTGCGGGCGGCACAAGCCGGCGGGCCTCCACGCAAGCGCTGCTGTCCACGCAAGCGTCTATTGATTTGGATGGTGCGGACAAAGAAACAGAAGATGGATGTGGGCAACTCACACACACGCACGCACGCACACACGCGGGTTTTATTTTGGGACCACAATCAGCTTCAGGACCACCCAAAGAGTCTGGAGTGGGACACACACACACGCACACACACCTCCACTGGTTTTGATTGGCAGTTGTGTATCTAAACTCCACCCCACTGAGTCTTATCTCTGACGGACAGACGACACGCACGCACGCGCACGCACGCACACGCACGCACACGCGCACAGCGACACAAACTACACACGGTGATGCATGGACACAACACTGGCAAATATTTGAGCCCCCGCAGCCAGTTTGAGTGAGCAACAGCAAATGGAGAAGCGCCCGACACACCACAGACTCAAAAGTACGACATTTGGATACAAATCGAAAAGTTTCACTTTGCAATATGAAATTTGCCAGACATGTTGATCACGGGAAAGCCACAAAAAAGGCACAGAGGCCACGCCCCAAAGACACGACCTAAGAACATAATTGGATGTTTTACAGGAAGTCATCTACTGTATAGCTGAAGGGGGGGGGGGGGGGGTCAGTTTTGGTTCCATTCCTTTCAGTCTTTTGCAACACAATTTCCAAAATTTAAATCAACTGCAAATGATCTTGCTCCATATTTGCAAGTTTGGAATGTGGAACTCACGTGTACACGCACACAAATGCGCACGCAAGTTTGTTTCACACACACACGCGCACGCGCGCACGGCTAGCGTCTTTGGTCACACCTGAGTGCACGAAACACTAATTAACCCCGATTTCACTTATCCACACAGGAGGATGAACGCACACACGCACGCACGCACGCGCACACACACGAATGCTCACGGATGAAAGGTAAAAGGGCACACAGCAATTTGAGCGCTCCAGGACACACGCAGGTGCAAGCACCTCCAAAAGAAAGTTGAACATCACAAACTGAAAAAAATGTTGCCAAAGGGATGATAACAAAGCAGCCAGATTTAGCAACGCGCACACACATGAAAATGCACGCAAGGTTTTCAGTGTGTGCGTGCGATATTGTTCAGTGATGGCATCATGGACTATTTATTTCCCCTGGCATGACGCATGGCGAGCAACACCTGAGCTTCATATACACACTAAAAGGCACACGAACACGCGCTGCGTGGGTGTGTGCGGCGCTAACAGATGGTAACGACAGTTTGCGTCCCTGAACTCATCAGAACGTGACACGCGGGTTGCACGCGCGCACGCACACGCACACACACACACACACACACACACACACGCACACACTTCAGCTTGCATAAAATTCCAACATCTTTTGTGACCAATGAAAGGTTCAAGTCATCATTGCCAGCAAACGGAACCGAACACGGTTCAATGCTAATACGTTTCCTTTTCGTGACATCAGCGCCGACAAGCCCCGCCCACACGCACCTCAAACGCTTCATAATGGAGCGTCTGTCTCGGAGGTGTTCATCTTTGAAAAGTCAAGTCAAACTGGCTTTGAAAAACAACAAAGTTTTGCAGACGACTTGCTTGACATCAAATGACTTTTTTCTCAAGATTTAGTCCCCAAAAAGTGTTTGGGACTCTTGAAATCTGGCGACATGTTGGACAGAGGTGGCAAATCCAGGTCCAGAAAGTTAAAAAGCTGACACAGTTTGGCTTTAGCTCCAGGTGCTAGCTAGCTAGCTAGCGCCCCGGGTGCTTGTTTACCTGATAAGAAGCTAGCTAGCTAGCACAAGGGGCTAAAGACGCTAGCGGCCTTAAAGGGGAAGTCAAGTCAAACATGTTCTCCACGAAAACGTGTTCTTTGTGCCCCACTTGCAGTTCTTAGGGTTAATATTGCGTTTGTCCAGAAAAATGCGCCCGTTCATACTTTGACCACAAAACAAAAGTCACAAATCAGCAAAAGAGTGAATCCTCAATAAGCCAACTGGCAAGTGACGAGGGAACACCAGCTGAAAATGACATCACGGTGCCAGGTGGGCTCAGCTTGACCGAACCCAGAAAACGGGTGAGCCGTGGCGGTCCACATTTCGAAAACGAATGTTTGGGACAAGTCCAAAAAAAAAGTGTCTGCCAACAACAAGTTGGCGGCCTTTTAGGAACGGTGACCAAAACTCCGAATCGTCGTCCTGGAAGACGGCGGCTCGCGGCAGAGCGGGAGTGGGCGGGACACGGGATGTCATTACGGCTGACAGCGAGCGATGGCGGCGGCGCCGTAATTCCATCAGCGGCCGCGCAAGCACATTATGGGCCGGCCGCGTCAATAAGTCGCTCGGCAGGCGCTTCCTGTCGCCGACGTTCCTTTCCTGCTTTATCGAGCGGCCGGCAGATGACATTTGAGGATTTTGCATTCGACGACACGCCGAGAGGGAAGACATCGGCTCCAACGGACTATTTGATGGCGTGCGCACGCGCGTGTGTGCGTGCGTGCGCACACACGCAGCAGGTGTCAAATTGAACAAGCGAGCGGATCTTTTGTTATCTGTTTGCTTGTCTCAACTTCAAGCCAGGGTTGCAAAAGGTTACAACGTTTCTCAAAAGTGCAACAATTCATCAATCAACAGACGATGCTTTTGTTCACTTTATAAACTCGCAAACTTCGGAGTTTTTTTCTTGTAAATTTGCCACTTTATAAACTTCCAAATGTAGCATTTTTTTCCCCGCACTTCTTGTGCGTATGACCCGCCTCTAAATGTATACATGGCCCTGATACGCCGTCATACAAACGACGTGAGATTAAGGGCAGCAAGAAAACAAGGCGCCGTCAGCCAACCCATCCCAGGAGGAGGCAAGGAAAGGAAACATGGATTCCTGCAGCCAGCTGGAGACTGTGGGCGAGATTGTTGAAAAGGAAGAAGAAGCGCCCTCACCTTTGACGACGAGGTCGGCGTAGTTGGACACTCCGGAGCCGCCGTCGGAGCGTATGACGCATCGGTATCGTCCGGTGCCGCGCTGCGAGGTGTCGCCCACGCTGACGGTGGACGAGAAGCGGCGGTGGTTGACCACCCGCGTCACCATCAGCGCCGTGTCCTTCCCGTTCCACTGCTGCGGCCCACAAACGCAAACGCTAACGTTAGCAAGGCGAGCTCAGGTCGCGCATGCTACAAGAAGTCACGCAATCGGGGCCGCTTTTGCGCACTTTTCACACTTTCTTTTCATGCTCATTTTATCCTTTGCTTTTTTGTTTCTTTCTTATTTTTCTTCTCTCGGTCTTTTGTGTCGTTGACTTCTGTCGTGCTTGCTTGGTGTCATATTTTCGCTGCACTTTTTTGTAAGAAAAAGCCGCCAATTTCCACACGAAAATGTTGTGCAATGACGCCAAATGTCCACGATGGATTCCAAACATGGTGAACGACTGTTCTTAGTCTTTTTCTGTAATTGTGTTTTTCTAACGCTAGGTGGCGCCCTCCCTCCTGCCTGCGTTGCAGACGTGGTGGGCGGAGTCGTCAGCACGAAGCTTTTAATCAACTCTGCGTCACGGCTGCGACCTTCGAGGAGGCCTGAAATCATCTCTTAGCAATTAGCAATTAGCATAAATGAGTGGAGCTGAGGTTTTTCGCGCTTCAATTTGAACGACAGCTCAAAAATTGCAAATAATGACACCATATTCATCGTAGCGATCATTGAAAAGATCAAATATCAACGCAACATGAAACTCAAATCTTTACTGCATTAAGTTCACCCTTTTTTTGTTTGTTGTTGCAGCAAGAATATTTTGTGCCAGTCCTCGCGTGAACTCGGTGTTCCGATTGGTTGATATAATCGCATTCGTAGAATGAGAATTCAGCAAACGTATTCAAGATGGCCGCCTGCTGTCAAGCCAAATGATGGCCGCAACTGCTCTGGCGAGATCCGGCGTTGCGAACGTCGCGCGACCAACCAAATGTGGGAAGACAATTTGAGCAGGTTGTGGTCGGCAGCGTCGCGTCGTCGCGTCGTCGCGTCGTCGCGTCGTCGCGTCGTGTCGTCGTTGTGTCGTCGTCGTGTCGTCGTCGTGTCGTCGTCGTGTCGTCGTGTCGTGTCGTGTCGTCGTCGTGTCGTCGTCGTTGTGTCGTCGTCGTGTCGTCGTCGTGTCGTCGTCGTGTCGTCGTGTCGTGTCGTCGTCGTGTCGTCGTCGTGTCGTCGTCGTGTCGTCGTCGTGTCGTCGTCGTGTCGTCGTCGTGTCGTCGTCGTCGTGTCGTCGTCGTGTCGTCGTCGTGTCGTCGTGTCGTGTCGTCGTCGTGTCGTCGTCGTGTCGTCGTCGTGTCGTCGTTGTGTCGTCGTCGTGTCGTCGTCGTGTCGTCGTCGTGTCGTCGTGTCGTGTCGTCGTCGTGTCGTCGTCGTGTCGTCGTCGTGTCGTCGTGTCGTGTCGTCGTCGTGTCGTCGTCGTGTCGTCGTCGTGTCGTGTCGTCGTCGTGTCGTCGTCGTGTCGTCGTCGTCGTGTCGCCGTCGTGTCGTCGTCGTGTCGTCGTCGTGTCGTCGTCGTGTCGTCGTCGTGTCGTCGTGTCGTGTCGTCGTCGTGTCGTCGTCGTGTCGTCGTCGTCGTGTCGTCGTCGTGTCGTCGTCGTGTCGTCGTCGTGTCGTCGTCCCGTCATCGAAGCACGCGCGCGGAATCCGTCAAATTGTTTTGGAAATTTGACGCAAAGACAGCAGAGGGCGCTATTTCACAAGATGGCGATGGATGAAAGCTGATGAATTCTTCTGTTCAATTCTCTTTTAACGCAATTTGTGACTTATTTCCTTTTTGTTTTGACTCTTTTTATTGTACTTCTTTACCATTTTATTTACTGCTTCACTTGTCTTGGTCGCTTGACCGATTTCGCTATTTGTTTGTTTGCCGATTTCCTTTTTATTTACTTCCTGCTTTAATGCTTTTTACATGAGATTTCCTGACTTCCCAACATGCAACTTGTCTTCTATTTGTACGCACGATGACGTTGACACCAAAAGGCGTCTGATTTGTAAGCAAGACCGACGACCGTACGGACCTGCAGCCAGAGTTTGTCGTGCTGAGACCACTTCCCGCCCGCCGTGCACTGGAAGGACGCATTTTGACCCACGTTGACTTCCACGTTCTGAAGACGCAGGAAGTGAGGCGCTTTCCCTGAAAGGGCAAAAACACGCTCAACGCCATCCAGCAGGACGCCACGTTTGACCGCACAGAACATCACCGATGGTGCGAATCGACATGAAGTACGATGTCAATATTCTCCATCAGTTGTGCACACATCGAAGATGTCACTTACGGCAGGGATGAGCCAGAACTCGAATGTCGTCAACGGCGATGACTCCCGCGTGGCCCTGGACGGAAACGGCTTCAAATATGACCTGGAAGAGGAAGAGGAGGAGGATGAGGAAGGGGCCGAGCGAGCGAGAGGATCGAAACAGATGAACGCAAGCAAGTGGTCACGATGTCATTTGCCGTCTCATCCGTTCTTGTCTGTGATTGGCTGAACATTTTATTAGTTGCAGTTCTTTAAAAAATGCATCGTTTTAATTCATTTCAATCAGTTATCATTTCGCCATTGAACATTTTTTGTCACCAACATTTTTTTCAGACAAAAATGAATCAATGGCATCACAAATGATAACATTGCAGTCCATCACCAACTTTGCATAAAACAGCAACTGTTGTCATTTCTCATTTGGCCACTAGAGGCAGCAGAGGAAGATTTGCCTCTTGCAACCAAACGTCCAATCGCAACACGTCCAAGCTTCCTTCATGCTTGACGTCCATTTTAACATTCAGCAGACTGACAGGCTGCCAGCCCTGCCGTGCACTGCTGACCCTCACGCACACACGCGCGCGCGCGCGCACACACACACCCGCGCACACAATGGCCTGTACTTGTCAGCAATGCGAGCGCTCGGCTTGAATAGCAACAACTTGTGGGAGGTTTCGCAATCCAAGCTTGGAAAGTCACGTTTGTGTGTGCGTGCGTGTTTGCGAGTCACCTGGTAGGAGTTTGGCCAGAAGGTGGAGACGGCGAGCTCGGCCTTGAGCCATCCGTCGGTCACGCTGTCGCTGACGTTCCACGCGGGGTTGCTCTGAACGCCGCCGTTCACCTGAACACAACGTTTGACGCAACCTTCACGAAGGGCTAGCTTAGCTGCCGTCGCTAACGGCGCAAGTGCACGTCCTGACCTTGATGTAGACGTTGAGGGTGCCGGGGCTGGCGCCGTCGCGGCCCGATATGGAGTAGAGGAAGTCGATGCAGTGGGTGTCGTTTTCCTTCAGCTTGGGCATGTAGAGGTGCGCGCGCTGACCCGACGCCCGGCCCGACGCGTTCACCGCCATCATGCCGCCTGGTGGGACGCACAGAAACACGGACGCTCTCAAACCCGCAAGTCTGTGGTTTGGGAGCGCAGAGCACTACCAGTGAGCTCAATTTGGGGGTCATGACTTCTCACCAGATTTGAATTCTTACAGAAACGAGACTAAGTGCAATTTCTGCATAAATTGCGCGTGAATGCTGCAAGCAGAATGAAGAAAAACCTCCTCCAACTAAATGAGCTGCACGAAGGACAATCTCGGAATCAATTTTTTGGGGGGGGGGAAAGGATGGAAATATGAAAACAATGTTTTCATCAGACTCATCGATTCAGTGGGAAAAAAATCAAGAGATGAATCAAGCATTAAAATAATCCGACTTGCAGCACTTGACTTCTTTCCTGAGTTAGACGACCGTTAGGGTTCGATTCAGACGCTTCTTCAAGATTCCGGATTTGTGACTGTGTTGGTGTCTGGTTGGTGTTGGATCTCACTTTGCTTCATCTTTCCTTCCTTTGGTCCTTCCGCTGGTCTCCTAACAACTTGCCAATTCTGGCGGGACTCTAAAGTATCCGGGTAGTTAAAGTGAACGGTTTTGGATTTATAACCGTTTTCAGGTGAATTAAGAGCACAAACTTGCATGCGCGCACACAAAAGGGAAAAAAGAGCGATGATGGTTTGTTGATTTGGGAACGTTGACCAATACTTTAAAAATAATAACAACACTGCTTTTTCTTTTCATTCTCTTCATTCTTTTTCACTTGTTTTCTTCTTCACATTTACAAAAACAATCTTTTCTGGATTTCCTCCCTCAAACCTTCTCCTGCCTTTTATTGTTCTTTGCTGATCTGCGCTTTCCTCATTGAAAGCTTACGTCGGCCATACTTTATGAAATATGACGTCATACAAAATGGCAAAGGGCCAAATGTGATGATTTTTTCTCCTTGCATTACAAAGTGGACACGAAGCAGCGCAACAGGAATCATGAGGCGGAACGTTTCCTTTGTTTCATCAGAACACGTTCAAGATCGTCACTCCGTCATGTGCGCGCCCGTGCGCCCGTGCGTGCGTGCGTGCGCGCGCACACTCGCCCTCCCCGAGGGCCGGCAGCCGCCGCATAAAAAAACCTTCTGGCCGTCGAGTGTGTTCGAAGGTGTTTTACGACTCGGGTCTGCTCTCTGGAACGCCGCCACCGGCCAGCGGCAGATTTACACGCTGCTCCACGCGCAACACATCCTCAATCACCATGCGCGCGCGCGCGCGTGTGTGTGTGTGTGTGCGTGTGTGTGTGTGTGTGTGTGTGTGTCACCCCAGATAATGATTCAAGAATTCATCAATTGGAATGAAAGAGCCATGAACAATAACAAATAAATAAGGGCCATAAAAAATGATAAAAATTAAAAACAAACAAATAAGAAATAATATTTTTGAAAAATGTATTTACCGTAGAACATTTTAGGGGACTTGCTTGCTTGTTTTTTTAATTCCGCTGAACACATGCTGATGACCCCGAAAGAAGCTCCATGCAATTGTTGTTAACATTTTGAAACAAAGCTGTCAATTCTTTATGTTTGAAATCAAAAAAGGAAAAGTCCATTTTGATGCAGATATTTTCTTTTTTTTACTGCAAATGAATATCGACTTGAAATATCGCTTAACGGCCTCCTTGGCTACTAATAATCGGCATCGACTTTGAAAAAGCCATATCAGTCGATCATTACTGCCAACGTGAGTGAAGTCTCAAATTTTGTAATCAGATGTAAAAGATTTTGATTTTTGGGCTGACAAATCAATCACGTTTCAATCAATCAATATGGAATTGGGCGGACAACGAGAAGTCGGCCATTTTGAGTTGAAGCGGCCATTTTGAAAAGAGCCAACACCCGCTGACGGCAAAACAGAGCATCGAGCCACCTGCTGCTTCACCGGTCCAAAGACATCAAAAGAAAAACAAAAAGAGAATTTTCAGTCGACCCTTTGAAGGAAGCGGGTCAAACTTGGCAGAAGTTGAGAAACTTTTTTTTCTCTCTCTCCACTTTAGTGTCAAAAGTGAGCACCACCTTCTTCTTGTTTTTCTTCTTCTTGTTTTTCATCTGCTTGTGGTACTTGTTGAGAGATGTAAAAGGCGCCTCTTTAGCACCCGCAGGACTCGGCGGCGGCGGCGGCGACGGCGACGACGACGAGATTTTGACTTTGTGCTGGCGCTTGTGATGGCAACGCGGCACGTGGATAATTTATGCGTTTCGGTGCCGGCTGTCAGCAGACGAGAGAAAAAAAGACAAAGGGGGGAAAAAGAACATCGTCTTCAGCAGCCTGATGCAACAAAATCCAACAGTTTGTGTCCGAGTTCGCAAAAAATAAAAGAGCAAAACCATGAAGGGGAAAAATACGTCAGGAAAGAGAAAAGACGTCCCTCAAAGACGAGATCATTTGCATCAGCTTGCACTGAAAGGATGCTAATGCTAGTTGCTAACTCATAAAGGATGCTGTTTCTATTCAGTACCGTCTCAAATGTTCTCCAATTTGGATACTGTAAATGTCTAGGGTGGTGGCGAGAAACGTTCCTTGAGAGGAGCAAGATGGCGGCCTCGTGGCTTCAAAAGTCTCGGCCTGGCGGCTATCCAGTCATATAAGCCGATCAGTGACGTCATCGCGCGTTTCAGTCGCTTCCTGGTCTTCTTCTTCTTCTTTAAAAGGACTTGTGGATCGCATCTCTATGGTGTATAGCGCCACCTACAGATGGAAACGGGTTGAAGTCGCATGTCCGTTTTGCGCATTTTCAGTCAATTCGCTTATAAAATTCCAAACAATTGGATAGAATTCATTGTGTTGTTAAAAAACGAGTATTTCACACTAAATAGTCTTTTATGTTAAAAAAAAAAAATGTTACTTGCGAGCTTGATTCTTTCTGATGTTTACAAACGATGTTTTCCAGGTCCATTGGTGACGTTTTGTTGACAATTCAAAATTGTCTTTGATGTTTACAAAATCATGACTGCCACTTGAGGACTCCCCAAAAACGTAGCTTCATTGGAGAGGGTTCATTAAGCGCAAAGTGGATTTTGCCGTTTCAAAAAATGCCTAAAATGTTGGTCCAAAAGCCGATCGTCAGCTCGATTGCTTCTAATGTTGGTCACTCTGGTTTGGTGGCAATGACTTTTGGGAAAATCCCGGCGCCTTCGAAGAGGACGCAACGGCTCAACGTAAGCGGGTGGGCTCGGGGGGGGTCCATTCGCGTCCAATCGGATGGCGTGATGAGGACCCCTTGCCGCATCATCATCTGACCCGCTAACTGCAAATGAAGGAGGATGGCGGTGGCGGCGGCGGCGGCGGCGGCGGCGGCGGCGGCGGCGGCGGCGGCGGCGGCTGGCGTGTCATTTTGCACCATTATTGGCGCGGCTCCGAGACGGGCAAATAAACAGCGAGAGTTATCCGCGGCCCGCGGGGAGCCATTACTCCAGCGCGCCGGCTTTTATACGCTGCCTGCCTCTTAAAAACGCTCGTTTATTGCTCCCCCTGATGGATGCTCTGCCACTGTCTGCTTTGCTTCTTCGGGTTTTCTGTACTTTTTTTCTTTTCTTTTTTCTTTCTGTCTCAGAGCATTTCTCACACACGCAAATATATCGCCATGGTGAATATGGCATGAAGACACTATGCTGTCTTTTGGGGGATTATTTGTTTTTTTAAACATGTAGAGGTGGGTTTCAATCACAGTTTTGTGCAAAGGAAGGAAGGAAGCGGATAGAGGGGCAACAATTAACACAATCAAACCCAAAAACGTATAAATACGTATTTTTTAGGTTGTTTTTTTTAATGCAAGAGCATACAGAAGGCTTTGATGTAGTTCTGACATGAAGAGGTCGCTTAAAGCAATGGTAGTTATTACAAAAAACGGCCATCAGGTGGCAGCAGAGTAAAAGAGATCAACCAGGGCCATGATGATCTTTTCCCCACAATTTTCAACAGGTTTGTGAATAATGAGGAAACTTAACTATGTTCTAATATAGAGATAAAGAGAAATACTTTTTTTCTGATGAAAGAAGAGAGTCCAATCTTTCTTTTGGTAGCTTGCATGTTTTGATAACAATCGAACCCAATATTCTTGCAAAACCCAGGAAAGCGAAGGGGATTGCTTCAGTCAAAATGGCTGCCAGTGAATGAGTTAATGGATTCATCGACAGATGAATTGAATATTGAAATAAGCCTTCGTCGTAGCCCAAGAAGAGGACGATCGTTCCAAAGCAAGCCGCCATGAATCCGAAGATGAGGGGAATGCTCGTCATGTGACTTCCCATGCGCGAGACTGGGTGGGGTCACGTGACGAAAAATGCCTTCCCATATTGACACGTCTCAAAAACAACCTCAGGAAAGTAGAAAAACTTTCCAAACGTCTGCATTTCCATGAGAAGTTGCGCAATTTTCATTTTGGCCGTTTCTACGGACAAAGAAAATGCAGCTCCTGTTAGGACTCCAAATTCAAATGCAACATTTTTGGGATGACATTTTTTTTCCCACCGTTTTGCATCAGCATGGAGATGGCAAACTTTCCCTCCAGCGGGAATGGTCGCCCTGCCAGCCGCAAGCCCGCCGCCGCCGGCCCGCTAAACGTCAACGGAGCCAACACATGACGAGACGGCCACAAATTTGCTAACTTGCAAATCTGAGAACCCAATTGGAGCAAATTAAAACTCATTCACTGCCATTGACAGCTATAGATGTCAAAAATTCATTTCAACTATTTCTATTAGTTTAAAAAAAAATCCACACTTTGGAGTATGAAAACCTAGAAAAAAAATATTGTACATTAATCGTAACTAGTCATGCGATGAGTTAGGATTGAAAATGTTAACCGCCCGATGCCTCTCATTTTTAAGAGCGGCGCGCGCACTCGGCGTTCGTGCACGTGACTCGCGCTGACAGCTTTGTGCGCGCGAGCCGAACGCCGCCCGAGCTCAAAGCGTTCGCCTGACAGCCGCGCGAAAAGTGCGTTTTGCAAACAAACCCGCCGCCGCCTCCCCCAAGAAAGAAGACGTCTGCCAGCGAGTCTCTCGGCGTGCGCTTCTTTCGCCGTCAAAGGCGAGGCGGCGTCGCGGGTGGCGGGCGGTGTTAAGCGCTTGCTGAAAGCTGACAAAGAAGGCGCCAGCGTCTTGACAAACACGCGCCTGACGTGCCACCTGGGTTCGAATGCGCAAATGACCTCCCGCCGCATTTAAGACAAACGTTGACATTTTGCAGACAAGAAGAAGAAAAAGAGGATTTTTTGCTGACGTGAGCGCATTCAGACAAAAAAACGAGGAATCAAGAGAGCGTGCAGGAATTCCTTCCTTCATTTGAAGGATGACGTACAGTTTGTCGCAATTCCATTTTGTACCTTTTTTGCAGACATTTCAAGGCAAAACAAAAAACAGATTTATGTTCAAAAGCTTGCATTAAATGAAGACCGTTGATTTGAATTCGGTCTCCATGCGGCTCTTTTGGTCGGGATGTTTGCAAACAGATATTAAAAATAGAAAATCGACTTGATTTGATCTTTCTTTTAAAATAGATTGAAATACAACCTGATTATCGTCTGGAAGGAGTCGGAAAAGTCGAAATAACAGTTTGAGATTTAATTCCAAAAAGGGTTTGACGGGAGAAACAAATCCAAAAACGGCCCGTATTTTTGTTTTGGATAACCAGAAGTTGTCACCGCTAGCATTTCTCATACTGGCCACGAGATGGCGACAGCTTGGGGTCCGAAAACGATTTAGTGCTCTCCAATCATCCATCAATATCCGAAATTCTAGTTCTAGCACCCTCTAGTGGCTAGTTTTTTTGTGCTGTTTAATTGTCACAGGGCATGTTTTGGCCCTTCTATGTTTAAAATCCACACAAATGGTCAGATGAAGGAGAACGTCACATATTTGTGAGGCCAGAAAAAAAAATATATATATATATTTATATATATATATTTGAGAGGCCAGTCCATATGTGAAGTATGTATGAGCTTTTTTTTTTTTTTTTTTTTTACAATATTATGAGTTTTTTTTGTATTGCCAACTTCCCCGCAATATCGCGATCATTGTGGTATCGTGATGTTCGGATATGGTGACATCGCCGAGTGAGGGGAAAAAACAAGTGGCAAGCAAATCCAGCTGATCAAGATCATGCGCGGCTCGAAAACAATTCCAAACAAGCAAAGCAAACGTATGCTAGCTTTGTGGCGTCGTTCTTTTGTGGCCAAACGCTGCCGGCCGCCAATCAGCCGCGCAATCAAGCCGCAGCCTCACGAGGGCTCTTCAATCAGCCGGCGAGAGCCCGGCGGGAGCCCGGCGAGAGCCCGGCGGGCCTCGGACCTCTGCCCGCGACACGCCCACAAAAACACCAGCGCGTCACCAGCACGAGTGCGTGCGTGCGTGCGTGCGTGCGTGCGTGCGTGACTGTTCAATTCTTGAGGGGGGGGGGGGGGGGGAACATACAAAACATTCAAACTGGTTGAGTTTTGAAATTGGTGCGGCAAGCCTGCATTTATTTGGGTTTCAAACCAGGGTCGTTGCTTGAAATAAGGCTTTCAGGATTAAGGTTTGACAATTTGATTAGGAATTGAACACAGAATTAGGCTTTCAGATTGAGATTTTCTGTGCCCGTTTTATCCACTCAAATTAAGGCTTTCAAGCTTATGTCGAGGTTTTGAATTAGGATTTCAAACCTGATTGGGGTTTTTATTTGTTTGAAGACAGACTTCACAATTAGGGTTCCAAGCAGGGTTATTATAGTTTTGGAATTTTCATTTTAGTTTGTTTTTATTTGGTTTTGAGTTTGGTTTTTCAATTTAGTTAGTTTCGGTATTAGTTTTGGTGGGGGGGGGGGGGGGGGTTGTTTTTTCTTTTTTGATTGTGTATTTCTTGCACACAAGCAGAGGTGGCAAATCCAAGTTCAGGAAGTCAAAACCCTGTCACAGTTTGGCTTTAGCTTGCTAGCAGGTAAACAAGCACCAGGGGAGTTAACCAGGGAGCTAGCTAGCTAGCTAGCTAGCTAGCTGGCACCTGGGGTTAAATCCAAACTCTGGCAGGGTTTTGACTTTCTGGACCTGGATTTGCCACCTCTGCTTGTGCGCAATAATTAATAAACACCATAATGAGAAAAGTCACTCATTTCTTAGCTAGCGTTGCACTTGATTGTCGCCTCATCTGAAGAAGCTTTTTTATTGGCTGCTGCTAAATGACATCACTTCTGTGTGACTTTCCTTATTCCGCTGAAATAAATCGACTTCAAATCACATTTAAAATCATCCCCAAAGGCTCGTGTATTGAATGAATTACCAAAGACTAAAACGAAGGACATTTTTGCTATACTGTAATTTTGTAAACACAAAATGTAGTTTCAGTTTTCTTTTTTTTTTGTAAGCATTTTCGTTTTTATTTTACATCGTTGACAAAATAGTTTTTTGAATTTGAATTTTCTTCGTTTCTTCTAAAATAGCCTTGGTTTCAAGGCTGGGATGGGTTTGGAGCCACATGCTGCTTCACTCAGCTCGCTGGAGCGCACATACCCGCGTGCGTGCTGCGGTCCTGCTCCCACGTGAAGCCGCTGGTTCCCAGCGACACGCTGTAGCCGCAGCTGCTGTACGAGTCCTCGAAGGTGCAGCCGCCTGCATCGGAGAGGAACAAAAACGCTCAGAAAAGCAACAAGAAACGCACACACAAAAAAAAACAACACGACAGGAAGTACAGACGCTCAGAAAAAGCAAAAAGACGACTGGAAGTGCACGCCAGAAAGACTCCAAGAAAGTTCCAAAGTTTGAATGTAAGTGAGGAGGAAGGAAGCAGGGATTTTCAAAATAAAAGTGACTTCTTCATTTTTGTTTCATGCAAATCCGTTTCAAATTAGGGTTGCAAAAAAAAAATCTATTCTCATAAGAATCGCGATTCTCATTTAATACGATTCAGAATCGATTCTAAATGTCCCAAAATCGATTTCATTGAAATTCTTTTTTACGGTCTTGCCTTGTTTGTGTGTGCCTTTATTGGGAGCGCTGTTTAAGTTGTACCCCATTTGGCCACTTGGGGGCAGTGTGGTTCCGATACAATGTTAAATTGTAGCCACATTAGACAGTTGAAGAAAAAAGTGATGATCAAATTATGCCAATAATTTTTTTTTTTTTACAGCGTAGGAAGAGCAGATGCCGGTGAGTCATGTTAAGCGATGCTTCTCGCTAAACATTCCGGAAGCGTTTTGTATGAACAGCCGTTCTTTTGAGTGATAAAGTGCCGCGAGTAGCGCGCTAATTAGCATTAGCGAGTAAGATTAGCGTAGATCATGATGATTCTTTGCATATCTCTAAATTGAAGCAGAAATCATTGTCAATCATATCATTTTGAATCAAAAATCGTTCAGAATCAAAAATCGATTCAGAATCGAATCGCAGACCATAAAATTGGAATCGAATCGTGAGACAGTCAAAGATTCCCACGCCTATAATTGATGTCTTTTATCAACAGGAGTCACCTTTTGAATTTAGGCTTTCAAGACCAGGATTACGGTTCCAAACAAGGCTTTGGGTTTCCAAATCAAGATTAGGGCTCCAAAGAAGGAGGAGCTTTCGAGGTCAAAGTTAGCATTTCAAATGGAGGTTGTACGGAACAGAGATGAGAGTTTTTTCAACGATTTGAATCCAAGCTTCGGGATTGAAATGCGGCTTTGAAAACAAGATTCGGCCTTCACGTTTGCTCCGCGTGGCGTCGCGCTGCCGCCGACGTGTCAACGCGATTACGCGGCTCCGTTGCGCTACATTTTCTGCCACATTAGCCTTTGCCGCTAGCCCGGGGCGCTAAACACGCTGCCCCGCTCGCTCCCTCCCCCATTCCCACGCGCGCTTTGCTAATTAGCCGTATGCTGTGACGTGCGGCGTTTCATTTGCACCGACGTTTTGGTGGAATCAATTAGCGCTTGCTCGCTCGCTTCTTCTTTACAGTTTGTCACTTGGCGGAGGTCCGGTTTTTATGCCTCGTATACTTTAAAGGTTAAGGTTTCAAATTGGAGTTTCAAATTACAATTCCAAGACTGAATTAGGGCTTTCAATTCATGTTTCAAAATGTGGTTAGGGTCCTAAACAAGGCTTAGGGTCTCCGAATAGAGTTTTAAAGCAGGGTTCAGATTTGGGTTTCTCATCTAAAATATGGTTTCAAATTCGGGTCTTTCATTAGCTTTGCAAAGACGGCTGAGGGTTTCAAACCAGGAGTATCTTTTCTACAATGGGTTTGAAACCCGGAGACGTCAACATTCCAAACGTCTTTGTTCGTTGCCATCGTCTCGTTTTGACGCCTTCAGTGACAATCTGCAACGTTCGGAGTCAGGAAAATAAAGCAGAGGATTGAATGAGGAGGCGTGGCCAAACTTTTGGCTTGTCTTGTACATTTTGGGGAAAATACACAGTCAAAGTGTTGTTTTATGTTTTTATGAATCCATATCTGGCTATAAAGAGGAAAATCGAGTCCAAGAGATGAATTCATTTTTAGTGCTTGTGTGTGTGTGTGTGTACGCAAGTGTTAGTGTACACATGAAGTGTGTGCGCATGTGTGCACGTACACGTGCATTTGAAATGAGTCCCTCGTCAACATGTCCAAAGGTAAAAAAAAAAATAATAATTAAAAACAAGCCTTCCTCAAAGCGCTCGCAATGAATTCATCAACATGTCCGCCGCCGCCGCGTCATTAGCATTTAGCGTCATTAGCATTTGGCGCCCACTCACTCATCTCGTTAAGAAGCAAAGAAATCAAAGGCAGCACATGTAAACAGCAGCAACATCAATATTCCATAGGGGAGGGGCCACAGCCGGGGGGTGGGGGGCGGGGGGCGGGGCATACTTTCACTTTTGGGCAGCACACGCAAGCTTGCACATGCCGCGCACGTGCACACCAAAAATCACAACACGACATTTCAGCTTCTTCAAAACAAAATCGATAAAAACGCATCAACCGTCTTCTTGCGATGACATCATCGATTCGTCGTTGGCTCAAATCGAAAGTCGGGATGATCTTTCGTGTGCAGCAAACGCTGCATCAGCATCAATCCCGGTGCGTGCGTGTGCGCGTGCACGCGTGACAGGGATTAGGTGTGTGCTGCCAAATAAAGCCCCCCTTGACTGCAAAGCACCCGGCAAGTGTGGCCAGATAATGAGCTGTTAGAAGACTTCAAAAGTCGTCACGACGACATAATCCCAAAGCAGATGAGGCGGCAACAGTGACGGGCCCTCGTGCGTGTGTGCGCGTGCACGTGCGCACGTCTACGTGTGCGCACGTGCGTGTGTTTTTGAGCTGAGGGAAAAAGCCCGCTTTGGGAAACAATTACAGAAACTTGAGGGGAGCGCAGTGTGTGTGTGTGTGTGTGCGTGTGTGTGTGTGTGTGTGTGTGCGTGTGTGTGTGTGTGTGTGTGCGTGCGTGTGTGTGCATACATGCGCGCGCACGTGCGGCGTGTGTGTTCATGTGTGTCATTGGCATCCACTGTGTGCTCTCTCATGTGGAATTAAAGGTTACAAGGTAGCCTGCCTAACCCAATTGGTGCTGCACATAAAGTTCTTAAACAACGTTCACATGCATACGCGCACACACACACACATTATATATAAAAATAAATAAATACACACTCAGCACATGCCGGTGTCTGTGGGTCAAATCCTAATCAACAGCATATTGTCCCGCAAAAGAGGCGGGCCCACCGGGCGTGCGTCCTGCGTGCCAGTTGGCCAGTCCAGCCAGGTTTAAAAAAAAATAATCAAATAATCAATATGGAATTGATTTTCCTTTTTGAGCATGTTGTCAATTCAAAAAACATAAATCAATTTTAATGTCTCTTTTTTCCCCCAAAAAATGTACAAGAAAATCGCATTTTAAAGGCTAATATTTTGTTGTTGTGTCTTTTTTCTTGACATTTGCCGTTCACATGAATTGAAAAGTATTTTCTTACATTTATGAAAAAAGCAACTTATTGCACTTTATGACCATTGAGAATCGTTTTCATTTCTATTTACAATTATTGCATTAGAATGACAAAAACATTTTCAAGTTGTTTGTGTGACACTAAGTGTTATTTCCATCATTTAACCGGTTAGTGACGCTGCAAAATTTCATTTGGAATTTAATATTTTTTTTATCACGTCTTTGATATTTAAGAAGAATTGATGTTCCGTAATCAATCAATATGGAATTGAAGTCTTTTGAAAGGAAATCGCTCTTTTGTCTTTTGCTTGTTTATGGCGCACGCGCTCGCCGCTCGCCGCGTCTCTTTGTTAGCAGCCATTAAATCAGCTGTCAGCGTCTTTCAAACGTTGCCATCAAGCCGCCTAAAAGCATACGCGGCGGCGAGTGACGCCATCCCGGCGAGCATCAAAAGCAGCGTTTAGAGCGCCTGCGCTGCGGGCGTCTTCCCGTCTCGTCCCGTCTGGTCCGGTCGGCTCCGCTTTTGCGACTCGCTGCTTCGCGTCGCCGCGCGTTAGCGCCGGTTGACGGGAAGGCCGCTGATAGCCGGCGCGGTTAGCGCGAGCGCCGTTCATCTTCATCGCCGCAGGGCGCGCGCCGGCATCTTGTTGTCGTTTGCCGGCGTGGCTTCCAAACGGAGCCCGAGCTCCATAAATACATCCACGTGAATATTCATAAGTCGCCCCCTGGAGACGGCGCAAATATGAGCAAAGTTTGGTGAGGCGAGCTTGTGAGGATCGCATTTCGAAACGAAACGTTGCCTCGTTTTCCGCTGGGGTTCGCTTACAAAAAATACTCGCAATAAATGAAACCCGCAAAGTCGTTAGCGTTATGCTTCACATTTATTACAAATGTTGTAAGGCTCTAAAAACCCTCACCACAGTTGGTACACTTTTCTCATTTTGGTCACATTTCTCTCTTTTTTAAACATTCTCAATGTTCAAAACTTCACACATTTTATAAAATGGTACGTTACTGTAAAAAAATAAATAAAAGAATGCATGACAGCGATGCTGTGAAAAGGGAACCGCGTTCTAGTGAGGGAACACACGACACACGACACACGACACATCGGTCGCCAAACGATGGCCCGGGGGCCATTTGTGGCCAGACATCCGTTTTTAAGAAACATAAGCTCAAAGTTGTGTCTGCTACTGATACTTTTGTTTTATACAACTTTTTTAAGTATGCAAAGAAGCTAATTCATAGGGCTGGCTAACGGTTCTAATTTCCTCAGTCGATTCGATTTGGAATTTTCCCGATTCGATTCACTTCATTTCAGTTCGATATCGATGAATTCTGGAACATCAATTCTTCTTAAATGTCAAGAACATGATCAAAAATTCAAAGTGAATTTTGCAGAGGCATCAATTAGTCAAAGGATTTCATTAATTCATGAAAGTGAAGCACAAACATTGACATCAGCAAAGATGCGACGAAAAGGTTTTCTTAATTCTCAGCTCATAATTGAAAACATAAACTTCAAATATAATGAATGGTCTTAAAGTGCAATACGACTGGTCTTTCATAATTGTTGGAAAATACTTTTAAATTCACGTCAACAGTAAATTTCAAGAAAACGGTAAGATACAAAAAAATGGCCTTTAAAATTCGATTTTCTTCAGAATTTCTGGGGGAAAAAAATGAGAAATTTAAATAATCGAGTCATGGTTTCGTGAGTCGATATTGAGATCGAAAAAAGGAAAATCGATTCAAAAATCCATGACTTGATTCTTTCAAAACAGGCCTGCTAATTAACAATCTCGATCAAAACAAATTTCTCTTCATGGCAAATAAAGATCATTTGGACAAAAATGCTTTCCTTCCATTTCTGCTCGGGAAAAACTCAGAATTGTCAACGTGACGTTATTGGCCGGTTAAGGTGGCACTTTTTTTTTTAGATTTCAAAAAAAAAAAAAACACTAATATATGAAAAAAATATCCATTTAATTGACAGATTTCGATGTGCTTGCTTCATTTAAGTAAAAAACATTTTTTTCAATGTGGCTCTTGCATGCCTTGATTTTTCTGTACGTGATTTGGGATGAAAACGTTTGGACACACACGACCGCCCCCACCTACAAAACAAGACCCCCGTCTCCCCCCCCCCCCCCCTTAACAAGCCGACTGCCTGTGCGGCCTCCGTGTCCATCTTTTCCTCGTCGCATCCCAGCTGCCTTCACGTTACGTTGCGCACATTTCATCACGCACACACGAATAATGTGTGTGCGCGCGCGTGTGTGTTTCGGCTGCTAATCATCCCAAGCTGACACATTTTATGAGTTTGGGCCTTTATTTTATGGATCGATTCATCATTTTCAAGCAGCCTTGAATATGAAAAGTCTCATTTTACTGCAGAGGCTGTTTTTTTATTTTCATTTTTTAACTGAGCTCATCAGGAGGAGAAAAGAGCACGAAAAGGACATAAAAAGTTGCGCTCATCTGCATTTGAATCCGATTGACGTGTTTGGACAAACGGAACCAGCACATTGACATCAGATTTGAAATATTGAACGTCTCTGAATCATTTTCATATCAAGTATTTTCATGCTTTTCATGACGCGTCAACGTTGACTTTTTCATGCAAGTCAACAAAAAGCCTTTGTTTTGTATTCTTTGAACTAAAAGAAGCAAACGACGATTGACGACTTTTGTTGATGTTGGAAACGTCGAGCGAAGAGCAACAAACATCAAAGAGATTTGAATTTGCTTTCAAAGTTGCGTTCTCGCGCTCATCCGACCGCTTGCCGCTTCCGTGTCTAAGAATCCTGGCAAACGTAGTCGTGCTAGCTTAACGCTGCAGTCGGACCCGACGTCAAATAAATCGCAATTGATTGTCCATTTGATTTTCGGCTCAATTTTAATGTCCCACTTTTTCATTTTGAAAATCGGTTCGCGCTACCTAAAGGTGCGTGCGTGTGTCTTTTCGCTACCTGAAGTTACACGCGGTGCAAAGCGGGTCAGAGGGTGTGCGTGTGCATGCGTGTGTTTTCACCACCTGAGGTCAAAGACCGCGCGTGTGCGTGTGTATGTGTGTGTGTGTGTGTGTGTGTGTGTGTGTGTGTGTATGTGCGTGTGGGTGTGTGTGTGCGTGTGTGTGCGTGTGTGTGTGCGTGTGTGTGCGTGTGTGTGTGCGTGTGTGTGTGCGTGCGTAAGAGAGAGCAAGGACAGTCATGGCCAAGAGCATGTGTGTGTTTTATGTTGATACTTTTAGACAGGTGCGCGCACCTTTCATAGTTGGACACATTTTGTGTGTGTGTGTGTGTGTGTGTGTGTGTGTGTTTGTCCTACTTCCTGTTTGCTTACGCTGGCTCACCCCTGAGTGACCTTGGGCCCACGCAGCCACCCGGGGGCGCCCTCTCACATCCATTTTTATTGTGGAAAATTTCCACTGGTTATGTTTTTTTGTTTTTTAGCAAGATGGGTCTGCGTGGCCTTTGTAACGCTAGGGGGCGCTAGTGCGGTTCAACGAAACGCTTTACACATGCAGCGTATGGACGACATGCAGCGGACAATCAACATTCGGTGGATGGGTTCGGACCGGAGCCACTAATCGCAAGAACGCTTGTTGATGATGTCATAAGAAGTCGCCACCTCCACCAACAATGAACTCATTCAAACCCAAGAACGTGTAAATATGTTTTTGAATACTTCGCTCCCCAAAACATACGGAAGGCGTTTGACATGAAGAGGCGGCTTAAAGGTTCTTCCCGGCTCTCGTCACATTCGTGCGTCTGCCAGCGTTGTTTTCTTTTCCGTTTTGTCGCCGTCTGTGCTTAAAAACGTGCTAGCGTAGCGTTGCCAAAAAGCGTTCGCCGCCTCCATTCATGTCTGGGGCCACATATCAGCAACCGGCAATCACAGGAAAGCGGCTTTGCATATCCAATTAAGAAGGACAGTGACCCAATCAGAGCAAAGCTCATTTACATATGGAATGTTAATGAGGAAGCCGCAAACTAGAAGAGTTTGGCAAAAGTCCTGGTGGGCAAACATGAGCGGGATTTTTGCTTCCTTTGACGCTGTGGATTATTTCCATTGTTCGTCTTCCGTTGGTCTTGCTTTTTTTTGGGGGGGGGGGGGGTCTCGGCATCTGCGTGGTGGGCCGAAGAAGAGCCGGCCTGGGGGGCGGCAGGGAGGCTAATTGATTGACAGACGGTCTAGACCAAGGTGCTCGAGCGGAACACGCGCACACACAAAGTGTTTCACACACACACACACACACACACACACACACACACACACACACACACACACACAACACCTCGGGGACTCGTCTTCACCTCCACTTTGGCTATGACAGCCTTCAGCAACACACACACTCGCGCGCGCACGCACACGCAGGCCTGCCTGTCATCTCCTTGACACACTCGGACAGCTCGCCTCGGGCTCGGGTCAGAACCTCCACTTGTAAAAGCTGGAGGACACGTTCACTCGCTTGCGTTTGTCTTAACGGCCTTGCACGCACGCACGCACGAATGATGGGGCGGGGCCGTTTTCTTTGGCTGTTTTGTATGGAATGGAAAATTCGAAATAAATAAAATGATTACAATTGAAAATAAAAACAAAAATCAAAACTATCGTTCCAAAATGTACCCAGGCTTGACACCCTCATTTGAATCGGCTCAATCGTGACTTGAGACAATCTTCCAGTCTGGAAAAAATGAACCCTACTTTCAAACCCTCACCTTTTTTTCAAACTCAAACTCAAAAGCAAACTTTGGAAACGCAGTCCAGGCTTGACGCTCTAAGATGACATTTGAAAGCCCAACTTTGAAACCTTCAAACACATTTGAAACACGACAATTGATTATATTTGTAACCCTAACTTCATTTTGAAACCCTAACCCTGAAACCCAGTTTTTTGTGCGTGTTTTTTTTACGCCCCACTCCGCCTCTTCGTCCAGATTGTGAGCTCAATGACTCGGGACTAAACGTTCCGCTCGTGCGCTCCGTTTGGCTTTCATGGAAAAGCGAGCTCGCGTCTTCTTGCAGCTGTTTTCACCCTCATTAGCTACTTAGCAGCCAAGCGTGCTAACACGCTAACGAGCGTGCTGCCCGCGCTATCTCCGTCTGTTTATGCTTCGTTTCATATCAAAACAACTTTGGAGTCTGAGGGAAAATCAAATCCACGTTAGCACATGCTAACAAGCTAACGAGCTAACGAGCGTGTGCCTGATTTACCTTCTATGGCCATCTGTCGACACTTCATTTTGTATCAAAACCACTTCGGCGTTTTAGGGAAAACATCCACATTAGCACACGCTAACGGTGTTAGCATTCGATCCTGCTCATCAAGCAGGGTTTCTCCTGTATATAAAATTCAGAGGCGGCCACCTCCACCGACCTGCAGCCAAAGTCACTGATAATGAATGAATGCTTTAACGTGATAATAATAATTCGCCTGATTGCGTAATGACATCTGTGAACCAAAATGGCCGACTTGCTCTTCAATTTTGAGCGTGGCTGCTTGAGACATTTTTGTGCGTCCTGTTGAATTTCATGTTGATTGGAGGAACGAGCACATGCACGCGCGCACGCACACACACAATGACTCCAATGGGAGCCATGCGCAAATGGTGGCATTAACTTGCTGAACAATATTTTTCTCAGCCAATTAACTCGTGCTTATGAGCGAGAAAGCGTGTGTGCGTGCGTGCGTGCGTTCAGCAAAGGTTAATAGGACCTCGAGAGGGTTGGACAATAAGACAAGGGCCTTGTTACCTTCCCACGAGTGTCTCTAGTCTGAGACGCGCACACACACGCACACACGAGCATGCGATGGGCGGCGGGCGGCGGGCGCGGCGGGCCACTTGATTAGCATCCAAGGCTAACGCTGGCGCAAACGCTGCCAAACACGATCGCTGCCGTCACCCTTTTTCTCTTGCATCCTTCCGTCCCTCCTTCCTTCCTTCCTCCCTTTTTCTTTCCTTTCTTTCGCGATCAGTTAAGTTTGATATGATTTATAATTTAAAAGTCAAAAAGATTGCAAAACATCACTGGAAAACCTTGCAAACGCTTCATTTGTTTATAATTGGCCTGAAATTTGCATCAAAATTCTAAATTAACAAATCGTCATTCTAGAGCTGCAATTCAATTTGGAATATTTTAAATTTGGGGGAAAAATGCTTTTTATAATTTGGGATTTTTTCTCATTTGAAATATAATGATCATTTTACATGTTTGCATTTGAATTTTTTTTAAATACTTGCTTTTTTTTCTTATTTTAATAAATGAAACCAATATAAAAGCCATGCTAATGCTAATGCTAATGCGTCCAGATTTTGCCGTTGGTGTTTTGAACCTGGCCGGCGCATGCACTCGACGCCGCTCCCTCAATAATTGAGACTTGACTCGCCGCTTTGCGAGCGAGCGCACTCGCTGACGGCAAATGGGTCGGGGCACTCGGGGTTCCCGAGCGACGCGTGCGAGTGTTTTAAGTCTCCATTATCTCCGCCGAAGCCACAGCCGAGAGCTCGCTGAGTGTGGCCCGCAATTTGCCGCCGCGCCGCGGCTTTAATGCAGATGAATGTACGTACTTCAACGCTCGCTCGCGGGGAATTGCCAACAATGGCCTTAAAATGGGTAAAAAAATAAATAATGTTTTTAAACGCTGACGTCAACGAGGCAAATGTGGAAAACCGTTTGAAGTATAAATTCAAATTGCATTCATTTCACTTCCTTAATTAGAGGAAAAGTAAGCGCAGGAAAAAAGCTGAGAAAAAAGTTTTGTGCTGTTTATGGCTGTAACGACCGGTCTAGTCGAGAGAAAAAATAAAAGCTACTTTAGCATTCTGAAAGTATCAACCAATAAAGGCGGGGGGGATTAATTACCGAAAGAAGACGGCAGACCTTGATTAAAAACGTTCAAAGTCGGACAAGGGTTGTACACGCAGTGATCACTTGGTGAAAGGAAAGCCGGTAAGGCTACAGGAACAAAACTACTTACAAAGATGAATAAAACTCTCAACAGGCCCATGTGAGGAAACTGAAACCATAGCTGATGTTGCTGATGATGCTAGCTAGCTAGCTAGCAGGTAAACGGGCACCGTGGGAGCTAGCGAGCTAACGAGCTAGCGAGCTTGCTCCTTCATTCGTCCTCCCGCTCCTTTGCCGGCCGTCAAGGAGCCGACACGCGGTGTCAAACAAATCTCCTTAAGTGCAATTTGGACTTCAAAGACGAGACCTCTTGCAAGGTGACCGCCGAGCGAGCGCCTCCTCAAGACAAAAGTATATTTATATAGATGTTATTTATATATACAGCATATTTATCGTGTAAAGGTAACCTGATTATTGTGCAATTCAAACAATATACTCTATGTATTTTAAATAAATACTCTCTTTATTATTAAATTTGAGTAATTACACTAATTCTAAATACATCAACCTGAGGATTGTGCATTTCAAATAAATTTTATTAGACTAATAAATATGTATCATATAAGTTGTTGCTTTTTTAAGTCAATGGTAATTTGTCACGTAAAAAAATGAAATAAAACTTATGTTAGGCTTGAACTATTTCTGTGAGTTCAACTAATCAAGGGCGCAACGCAACGAAGGCTTGAGCATACGGCGCCCCCTGGTGGTTGTCCGATTTGGCATTACGAATCCAGCGTCCACGAATTGCGCAGTCCCGATTCAGCATGTCAAGTTGCCGATTAGACGGCGCGATGACCGCACAGGTGTGCCTTAAGACCGCCCACAATCAAAGGCCCCTCTAAAAGCGAGCCTTGAACATGCGGCGTGACCTCGTTTACAAAATTGAAAGCAACACGACACAAAACGTTCAATCTGATGATCTGGCGGGCCAGCGATGCGCTCGCTATTGGAAGCTAAAACTTGCTTGCTTGAAAGCCTTCATTTCAAATCTGAACACAAAAAGATCCCCCAACAAAGGCAAAAACATTTCAAAGCAAAGCAAATCAGTGGCCTAGTGGCAGAGTGGCCGCCCTGAGACGTCGCGGGCTCAATCCTCGGCCGGGTCTTACCAAGGACTGTCAAAATGGAAGCCATTTTGCCTCCCCGCTTGCCACTCAGCATTACGGGTTGGAATTGGGGGCTTCGATCGCCAAATGATTCCCGAGCGCGGCTCCTGCTGCTGCAAGTTCGCAGAATGAATTTGACCCCAAATAGGTGGCTGTGGCAATCAGTGGTACAACTTTTAACTCCGATTTCCAAGAAACCATTCTTAAGCGCCTATATTGATTGATGATGATGTTTTTGGTCCAGTTAGTAGTCCTATATTGTACACATTTCAGCTTTTTTTTAATTACCTTTTTTATGACATTATAGATTGTCTACAACTATGGGTCAAAAATGGACCAATCCTCTACTTGAGTCAATTTGACCCAACTTTGAGTCAAGAAATTGGTCTTTTGGTGTAAAACAACTCATAAATATTGGTCAGATCCTTTACTTGGGTCCAAAAAAATTGGGTCATTTTGTATAAAACAACCCAGAAAGTTGGGTCAAATTGACGCATAAAAAATGGTGGAACGGTCCATTTTTGATCCATAATTAGGTTACTTTTGACCCAAAGTTTTTGTTTAATGTATTTATTTATTTTAATAGCCCCAAAAAACGTTACAGCCAGCTTTGTCTTAAAAACATGAAAAATACGGCTTTAAAAAATATATACAACTTCATATTTCAATGATAAAGTTCAAATTCATATTAAAAAAAAATAGGATGGTAAAAAAAAACGACTACAGCAAAAGAAAGACTAATTCATATAATTTTGCAACAACGCTGACCCACAATTTTGTTGAATTGACCAAACATCAGTAGTTCAAATATTACAGGCTGCGCTTAAGCAACACAAATGAAAAATTGAATGAAATCATCCATTTCTCATAAAATCACTTTTGCATATTAGCAAGATAAATATAAATGTCGAAAAACCCCATCGACTTGATGTATGTTTGTGTGTGCGAGATTTGATGGGCCACTATCGCCCCCTGACGACACAAAAGGGCACTGCAGATACAACTCGGCCAAAAGCTCCCAAAACACGCGCGCGCGCCCAAATCGTTTCGTACAATCCGTGACAATTCAAGTAGCGTCACGTTGCTGCATAAGTCATTTCAGACCAATAGAAAGAAGAAATGTGACAATTGTAAACAAGTCTCACATGCACCCTTCGTTGACGGAAACAGAATGGGGAAGGGGGGGGGGGGGGGCGCTGCATGTGCTTCGTGCAATCGTGGGCTGAATACCAAACAGAAGGTGTGAGAAAAAGAACCAGAAAGTTTGCACAGACAGACACAAAGACAGACAGACAGACAGACATTTATAAATCCACACTTTTTTTTGACGGACAAATAAGCAGCAATTCCAATTCTAACCAAAATCAATCTTATCATAATGATGACGATGATGTATTGCTGTCATTAATTTACCTGAGAAAAATTGCGCGCCAGCAAATCCCACAAGCGCCAGGTAGAAGAAAAGTACGCGCCAAATCAGCACGTGATTCCCCGCGTCCATCGCTTCTTCTTTTCTTCTTTTTGTTATTCCTCCGTTTGCCGAACTTGTATCACATGCTCGCGCCTCCTCGCTCGTGTAATCCCCCGCAAAAAAAAAAGAAAAAAAAAAGTCTGGGGTTAAATCCAAGTGATGTATTTTGGAGTCACATTTGCGCCAAAGGCGTCAAAGTTGCGAGAAGTGACCGTCAGACTGACTGACTGACTGACTGACTGACTGACTGACTGACTGCTGGAGGAGGCTCACGTACCTCCACTGCCAAGCGCGCTCCCGCCCTCAACATCGGGTCGCGCGCATGGAGATCAGCAGGGAGGTTCCGGCTCGGACGGTTTCAAAATAAAGGCACCCTTTAAAACTGTTTGGGCAGGAAGGATACAACGAAGGTGGTGATGGAGGTTCGGAAAATAGGAATGAAAGGAAACGAGGACAGAAGAAAAGAGACAAGGCTGGAATTAAGGACACATTCAGGAAGGACGGGAACAAAGAAGAGAAATAAGAAAGCAAAGGAAGGAAGGACAGAGAGGAGGGAAGAAGTCAATATTTCAATCATTTGTTTCTATTTGTTTTTTACTTAATTGAACCCATAATGTCAATATCAATTCTGATTTGTACAAGTTTGTGCAAATTGTATTTTCCAGCTGACTCACATGGAAACTCCGTGATAGGCATTAACATATTTGATGTCTTAGAAATGTTTTTCCTTCCGATTTGAAAAGAGCCAACACTTTGTTTTCGTATTTCTTTTCCGCTTTTGCCAACGACACTCGTCGTGAGCTTTTATTTTGTAAAGTCCGGTTTCCGTTCACGCACGCGCCGCATACCGCCAGCCTTACGAGCTGTCCCCCAGGTCCTAGCGCCTGAACACTCCGCAGGCAGCCTCACTGACGTCAACTCATGTTCATTCATTCATTTGCAATTCAATTCAATTGGGGAAAATAACTTTGATTTTCAGTTGCAGTTGGTTTGGCTTGGATGAGTATATTCACGCCATCTTGTTGATTTGTCATCAAGATAAAAGACAACAGACAAAAGCCGAATTTCATTTGAAACCTGCATATTCTTTGATTAAATCTCAATTTGAAAGCATTTCAAACGCTATCTAAAATTTAAACCGTACGCAGAATTTGAAACTTTAACACATTTTAAACCTTAACTCTGGCTTACTTTGACTATTGCTCGAAACCCTCATTTGGAAACCTAATGCTGGCTTGAAACCCGAATTTGAAACCCACCAATGTTTGAATTTTGACACCTGACTCAGGGCTGGACTGGCCAACTGGCACACAGGGCAGACTCCCGGTGGGCCGGCAACTTTTGGGGCCGATGCACTGCTTTCTAGTTAAATATTAGTGGCAGAACAATGTGTTAGAAAGGTATGGTCAGGAGTCGAGCCGGTAGGCATAAGCCAAAATGCCAAGGTCGATTTTTCTGTGCCAGTCCAGCCCTACCCTGACTTGACTTCAAACCTTCATTTGGGGAAAAAAGAAAAAAAAAACCTCCATTGTTGCTGGAAACCCTCATTTCAAACCCTAACCTATCATTGGAAAGGCTGAAAGGTCGACAAGTGCTGCGACAAACTTTTCCACGTGCGACCTTTCCTCCCAGTTGTCGTCCTCCGCACCCGACAGCTGATGAATAATTTGCTCGTTTAAGCGGCGACCAATCGATGGCTAGTTTGCATCGCCGCCAAAGCGTCACTTTGGATTTTTTGCAACATCCTCACTGATTGATTAGTCATCAATTATGCACATGAAAGATGGAAAGGAGGAAAGGAGACAAAGAAGGCAGAAATTGAGGAAGGCTGTGAGGAGGAGAAGGAAGGAAGGAAGGAAGGAAAGGAAAAACGTAAGTGAGGGCCAGGAAGGAGTGAAAGCAGATAACCAAGGAAGGGAAAAGGAAGGCTGTAATCTGAATAAGTATGATTGCCTGCTTGAAACCTTATTTCATTACAACCTCTAGCCCAATTTAAAACCCTAATCTGACTTTGAAATGCTGATTGCTAAAGCCCAACCCTGTCTTGAAACCGTCATTTGAAAAGCCAAATCAAAACTCTGTTCGAACCCTCCTTTCAAAACCCGAGCGGCCAATTTGAAGCATTTTCCAAGCCTGAACCCCGACTTGAAACCCGACTCGTGCTGTGGAACGGCTCGCAGTGAGCCCCGACTTGTGACGTCGTTTTGATAGTTTTGAAGTCTCCATGGCAACCCGTTTTGTCCCGGCAGACGACAAAACAACGTCAACGAGCGTCCTTGACGCGGGCGGCGTCGCTCGTCCGTCCTGTCCGGTCCCGTCGGTCCACTCAAGGTCGGCATCAGTACTCGGCTGGCGCACGCAGACGACTTGGCCGCCGCCGACGCAGACGACGCGCACGTGCCCTCGTCACATGACCTGGACGCGCCCACGTCACGTGACGGCGAACAATAACACCCGCGAGCGCTTTTGGTCATCAGGCAAGAGGTCAAAAACACGATGACGTCACTTCACGCCACAAACAAGCCGAAACTCGCACGAGGAGGAAACGGTGGACGCAGTTTGAATGTCTGCGTGCGTGCGCGTGCACGTGGGCGCCCAAGGGCAAAGCGGAATCCTTCATACATGTTGGATTTATTTCAGTCACACACAAACATCAACACGCGCACACAAACGCGCTTGCCTCAAAGTCAGTTCCATTAGTGAGGACATACTTAATGACACGAACGTCCTGTGGTGATGTCGACACCTTTCAAGCGCGCACGCGCGTAAACAGACAACCAACAGGTTAACAAGCTGGCTGACGTCATGGGAGCGTGTTGACGATGCGCTCAAACGACGAGCAACAGCATAAACATCATGACTATTATTGACATTATGTATTTATTTTCACAAGCGCACAATCAAAACTGACAGTCACACAAACACGCACATAACGTACACAACATGCCCATAACACACACACACACACACACACACACACACACACTAATGAGCAGTCCACTGCTCTCACCGTGTGGGTCCTCACAATCTGGGACCGTCACTTTGTGTATCCCACAATTTTCAAAATGAAAGCTCACCACAGGAGGCGCTCTTACTTTGTCAAATCCGCCACCCACGGCGCTCAAATGAGGAAACATCTTGTTCCTTTTCGAACAGCACCCAAAAATGGTCCATGACGTCATCCCTCCATCTTGCAATTGAGTGCGGGCAAAAGCCGCTGTCATTCATTCACGATGAAAGTAACTTGTAATCAGGCTCGGGGAGTCCAACCTGTCCAGAAAGTCAAAACCCGGCAAAAAGGAGTTTGGCTTCTTCAGCTGCTTCTGCTGAACAGCTGGCGACAAACTCCTTAAGTTGCCGGCACCCGCTGGAGACAAACTCCTTAAGTTGCCGGCACCCGCTGGAGACAAACTCCTTAAGTTGCCGGCACCCGCTGGAGACAAACTCCTTAAGTTGCCGGCACCCGTGGCTCAAGTTCAAACTCTTTTCGGGTTTTGACATTCTGGACCTGCTGGATTGAATCCCCAACCCTGATTGAAATCGAATTTAGTTAGTTAGTTGCCACGACACCCTGCTGGTATCAACTCGACAATAAAAGCGTCCCAAGGCAGCGATGTCCATTATTTGGGAAGGTGAGGTTTATTGTGACGTTTTATGCATGACGCTTGTTGCTTAACGTCTTCTGCACACGTAAATAAGCGGCAGAAGTTGAAATATTTTTTTCAGCTGAGGCACTCGAGTTACTCGGGTTCCCCGTCACTGGCTGCTCCATCACAACAGTGACGTCATCGGCACGGCGAGTGACAAACCTCCGTGACCGTATGTCCTTTCCGTCTTGTTTTGCAAAATAGCAAACAAAAACGAGCCACATGCTGCGTCACCGTGACACAAGCACCTCAGAGGCGTCGGCCGGCGCCGATTAAGGCCACTGACACCGCTGACCACGGCCACACAGGTCAATCTGGCTAATTCGCCGTCCGCAAACATGACAGGCAAGCTGCCGGCGACCCATCGCAAGGAGGCCCATCCTTGCGGCGCGTCCAGCCAGCTGGCGGCGGCGTGTCGTTGACCCGGCCCAAGATGTCAATCCCGTAAGCGGCTTAACCTCGACGGCCCGCGGTCGCCACGGGACACCTTTCACACCTGACACTCTTCTTCTCCCCCAACGTGTGCTCCTCGGCGCCATCCGCTGGATCGGGAAATCATCCCAAAGGTTTTGGAACCCTTGGCCGGACGGTCAATTTGTGGAGACGGCGCAACTAAGGGAAATCTCCCAGTGATGAGGGCGCACTCAAAATGGCTTTTGATTGCATAGAAATGGCACAAAATGGTGGCAAAGCACTACTTTTATCCAAATGGAGCTCCTCAAATCACTTCTTTAGAGATCCTTGGCAGCAAGTTACCACGTGATGGCGGCAAAGCACGTCTTTTGTCCAAATGGCGCTCTCAGCAACACAGTTTCTTGGCACCAAGATGCCACAAGGTGGCGGCAAAGCACTACTTTTGTCAAGATGAAGCTTCTCAACAGACTGGTCGTTGTTAAAAATGAAAACCTTTTCTCAATTGTCTTATCCATTAAAAACACACACACACACACACACATTTGCATTTGTATCATTGTGGGGACCACCAAAATGTCGCCACAATTTCAAGTCGGTCCCCACAATGGTAATTGAAAACTTGAAACACAAAGTGCTTGGTTAGCCTTGTAGCTTAATAGCTACCGTGACAATTCAAAGTGAATGAGTTCCATAGCTACCTGGACAGGGAACCACTTCCAAGCAAAATCGTGAGGAACTGCAACAATTCCAGCAAACAAATCCAAAAATATCTTCCATTTTGTCACCTTCATCTACTTCCTGCTTCTTCTTCTTCTTCTTCTTTAGCTGCCTTCCAAGTGAATTGGCGCCACCAAGTGGACAGAGAGGGTGTCTAACATGAGTATAGGCTCCACATGAAAAAAAAATCATGAAGCCACGCCCCAAATTAGACATGAAGGCAGCCATTTTGCTTTGAAATGGCCAATTAGGCTCATTTGACATTATTTTATTTTCTCATAGTTGTTGACAAATAACTGGCGTTGGAATAATATTATTCCCATTCCCACCTCCAAAGCAAGTTTGGCCATTTTGGCTCAAATTGGATTTGAAAAAATATTTCAAAGCAACACAAAATGTGATAGCTAAGTCATTCCCAAATAAGTCTCCAAAAGTCTTGTCACTGATTGGAATATAAAACTCGATAGCCGATAGGCCAAGACTTTATAAAGCTGCCATATTGCTCCTCTCAAGAAACGTTTCTCGGCATACGATCCTAGACATTTACAGGATCCAAATTGGAGAACATTTGAGACCGTACTTAGTAGAAAAAGCTTCATTTATGATGTTTTCAATCAGAGGAAACTTGTATATTTTGTATGAACGAATTATAACTGTAATTCAACCAAAGTTGCCTCTGCCAAATCTAATATCTTCTTTTTTTTTTTTACTTGTTTAAAAATAGTGACCACTTCACCACAAAGCCCCCCAACCCCCACCCCCGCCCCCGTCACTTATACTGACTGCCTACGAGCTGTATACGTCTCATCTGTACGTCTACCGTATAGTTTAATTAGACAGAAGTCTGCTTGCGAGATGGGAGGAGCAAGATGGCCGCCTTGTGACTTCAACGGCTTGCAGGGGCGCATATGGGCTATCTAGTCATATATTCAGGTCAGTGGGTCATGCCCACAAGGACACACAAAGGCAGCCATTTTGGTTTTAAGCAGCCATTTTAGGCCCCCTTGACATTGTTTGGTTTTCTTGCCGACATGCCTATCATGCCCAAAAAAACAGATGCAATAGGCTACGTTAGCCAGTCAATGGCGTTTTGCATTGCTTGTTAGCATTAAGCTAAACAGCTAACTTAAAGTAAGTCATGTGGTGGTTTTAAATACCAAAGGTGTAATTGTCTTTGTTTTGTGTTTAGTTCAAGAGTGAACTTCAATTGAGGGTTGTCTTTTGGACAAAAGTAGTACTTTGCAGCCAGCTGTTGCTTGTAATGAAGTAAACCCACGAGTCATCGGCGTCGATTTTTGCTTGCAAATCAAAGCATGACCCGTCATGAAAAACTCGTTAGTGGGTCACCTGTAGGCTACTGAACTTTGTTACAGTTGAGGTGAGGGTTCACGTCCATGTCTGGCCCGCCCCATTAAAGGCGCACCCGCGTCCCGGCGTGGCCCCGCAATCCCGTTAGCGCTGAGACGGGATTATGACAGCTAACGCGGGACCGACTGCCAGGATTCCCGCCAGCGAGTGGCGTCATACACTTGGAATGGATCCACTTGATTAGGAACACCCCCTTCATCAGAACCCCCCCCCCCCCAAAAAAAAAATAATGCAAAAGCTCAATTTTAATTAGTGCTGTCATTCAGCGGCGGATTGCGTCATGCCGACAGTTGTCTCTGAAATTTATTTATTTATTTATTTATTTATTTATTTATTTTGGGGAGAGCTCAGTATTGATCATTTGACATGTCATCATCATTGTTCTCCCTTTTTTTTTTTTGGTATGTGTGTGCGTGCGTGCGTGTAAAAAAAAATAAGAATTCCCGTACCGTTCACCTAAACCGAACACTTCAAAATCCAGCCAGAGTCGTGGGGCCGCCAGGAGAGCCGAAGAGGGACCAAAAGAAAAGAAAGAAAAGCGAAGCCCAGCACCGACCAGACACCACCCACCGGTTGTCTCTGAAATTTAGACCGAAAAGAATTTGGAAGGGCTTGGCGGAGGTAATGATTCACAGATGCATGATGATGATGATGATGACGGTGGCGCCATCTTCATCGTGGAGCCTCCTGAGGATGATTGACAGGTGAGGAAGAGGCGGGAAATCCTCACACTGGATAATCCTCTCCACTAAATCTAATCCACGCACACACAGAGTGGAGTGAGCGCGTGCGCGTGCGCGTGCCTGAGTACGTGTGACTGCCTGCAAGAGATAGCGAAGAAAAAAGGATGAGTTATGAATGAAATCATTCTCAACCACACATACAAAGCAAACATTTATTTGGAGTTATTAACTTTCAAAAAATGAATGAAAAACATTTGTGATTATTTAATGGAAGCGTATTACGTATCATTCGAACGCGATGAAGCAATGTTTGGAGAAACTGCGTGTGAATACAGAATAAAAATATATCGCAACATGGACTGATATTGAAAGATGTGGAATTACTGTCTGTCCAATGCAATTGAATCATTTAGGATGATATTAAGCGATATTGAGCAATGTAGAATGAGCTCGGTCGGATGCTAGTGGTCAAAATGCATGCATTGTGGAATGAGATTTCATTTGATGGAATTTGGTGATCCAAAGTCAATTTCCTAACCAACAAGGGGACAAAATAAGCAACATGTGGAGGGAACATTTTGGCTCAGAATAATTGTGGGAGTGCTGACGATTGATCCAAAGGGGAATTAAATGAGCTCAACAGTCTGGAATTTTTAATGGAAAGGAATTTTGGAATGACTCATTGGAAGTGAATGTGGATTGTTGGGGCGAAGAATGTTGCATTGTGGGAAACCGGTCATGTTGAAGTCGGAATGGTTTCAATCGGACGAGAAATATTGAAGCAGTTGAGGGACAAAAATGGTGGAACAAGAAAAATAAACCTGCAATACAAAAAACAACAACAATGAAAACACGCTAGACTTATTCAGCAAACGGACATTATTACATCCGTTGGTCACATGGCGTCATCTAGTGGAATGCAATTGCCAATGCACGTTTTATTTTACACACATACAGTATTATGCAGTGTATTATATATATGTTTGTGCTTGTGCACATCAAAGTAGTAGTTGTGCACAAAGATGTGAAAATGTGTAGATGAAGGCTCTTCATTGCTGAAAGGTAGAAGACGACGACGGCATGAAGGAAAGGAAGCAGGCAGGAAGGACATGCAGGCTAAATATGCGCAAGTCCAAACAAAAGGGAAGTCCATGGATGAGGAGGTCAAAGTGTCGGAAGTCATTTTGTTGCTTTCCATTGGATTTAGTCATCTGAAAGGTGATCCGCGCGATGGATGGATTTTTTTTTTTTTTTTTTTAGTTAGCCACGAATGAAGAATGTACTGACTGAATGATTGATTGCATGATGACATCACAGGTTTTATTGATCACTTACCATCCATTCCATTGTGAAAAGAAAGAGGTTTGTTTGCCAGGGCAAATGACGTGATGACGTCATCGGAAGCAAACGCGCGATGAGGCCAAAACTGCTGCAGACTCGGATTTTCAACTTTTACATTCTGACAACCGTCGGCAAAAATGACACGGTATTAAAATGACAGCTCTTAAGTGACTTTTTTTTCTCAAAATATTTGTGTACATAAAACATTTATTCCACTTTGAACACAATCTGTTTTGTTTTGGAAAAAAATATTGAATAGCTGGTAGCCAAGAAACGTACCATGTTAAGTTTAAATAAATAAATGTTAACATTAACATTCTATTTCAATGCTTCTTAGTAAGTCGCAGTGTCCCATCACTGGTGAGCTGTTTTTAGAACAGAGCTGAGGGCAACTCATGTTGTCTTTGGGGCTAACTAGTAAACACCAGCAATTCTTTTTTTAGGGCATCCGTATTTGCGCCTTCCCTTTTCCTCCCCTCTGCTAGACGGTGAGAAAAAATGCCTATTTTGAACTTTTGTCAAACCTTTGGAATGGTTTAGACAAGTTAATTAATTTAACCCTCCTGTTATGTTTGTGTCAATCTGATCTATGGATGTTTATGTCAACAAAAACATCCCAAAATGAAATTTCAATTCTTAAAATGATTTGCATTTTGATACAGCACAACTGTCTCTCTTTCTAGAATTTGCTTCACAGGAATAGTTAAGGTGCAGAAATATAAAAAAAAAATGTCAGGATGTTGGGAATTGACAATATGCAGGAATACGGCAGCATTTAAATCCAACCCTGGAGTCCAGACGGGTGCACAACAAAGTCACGTTTAATCGAGAACAAGGCCAAGGGACAAAACATGTACACTTATTTACAAGTTGCTTTCCTCTCGCCACCTCAGAACTGCTGCACGATGAGTTTCTTCTTGCCGTCGTAAGTGAAGCGGTTGGCGCGGAACGACTCGCTGCTGTAGAATGACGACAGGTTGTGGATGTTGATCTGACGAGCCTAAAAAAACAACACGTTTGTCAGCGTTTTCTCCTCTTTGGCAGCGAGAACAAAAGGAAAAAACGTGGAAGAGATTTTTTTCTCAATGAAAAAAATGTGAATGTTTTGTTTTTTCCTCATCAAGACTAGCAACAACAAAAAAAGAAAAAAGAAAAAGATTTGCTACCTGAGGAAAAAAAAAAACTGGGGAGATTTTTTCCCCTCCACTTTCTTTCGTCATGCTACATACATGAGGTGAAAAAAAGCGGGAATTTTTTTTTTAAAAATGCTAACGGTTCCTTAATCTTTTAGCCATTAGCATGGAGCTTCTTTTGTTGACGTAGCATCCGTGCTAAACACGTTGAGGGTCTCATGACCAATTGTTGATGCTAGCATTTAGCCACATAGCTATAAGTTAGTGCTAACATTTAACTCATCATCCGGAAGCTGACAGTAGCAATTACATGCGGACGCTAGCCTTAGCAACGGTTAGCTTTTCGCTGGCACGGTTACCTTGTCGTGCAGATCCTTCTCGGGTATCTCGACGGTGTCGTCGCGCGCGCCGTAGCGGCTCCTCTGGTAGGAAACGCGCTCGGCCGCCAGCTGCTTGAGGATGAAGAGCAGCAACTCGTTGTTGTCCTTGCGGTACGCCAGGTAGCGAGAAAACGTCTGCAGGGAAGGACGAGAACAAGGCGTTAAAGCCGGCAGCCCCGGTCACTCGCTAGCAGCGCCGCAGCGTACCTTGCGCATGCTGCGCATGACGCTGAACTTCTGCGTGTCGATGAAGCTCTCCAGCATGATGCGGACGGCCATGTTGACGTCGTCCTCCATCACGTAGTCGCGCAGGTGCATCTTGGCGTTCGCCTCCGCCATGCGGATCATCGACTCGATGTGGCGCACCGTAATCGGGATGCTGCCCGTCGCCTGCAGGACGCCGCGCGCATGTGCGTTAGCCCTGTAGCATGTGAATGTGTGTGTGTGTGTGTGTGTGTGTGTGCGTGCGCCACTTGTTAGAATGCATGTATAATCCGTCTGTGTGTAAACTAAAACACTAATAAAAATGACCAGAGGTGGCAAATCCTGGTCCAGAAAGTAAAAACCCTGCCAGAGTTTGGTTTTAGCCCCTGATGCTAGCTAGCTAGCTCCCTAGCAGGTAAACAAGCACCATGGAAGCTGGCTAGGGAGCTAGCTAGCTAGCACTTGAGGCTAAAGCCAAACTGTGGCAGGGGTTTGACTTTCTGGACTTGTCTCTGGATTTGTTACCTCTGAAAATGACAAGTCAAAGTCTAAAAACCCTGGCGTCGCGTGCGTGCGTGCGTGCGTGCGTGCGTCCCTCACCATGGACTCTTTGCGTAGGTCGCTGTAGATGCGGGCCACTTTGTCCTGGTCCATCTGGTTGAGTTTGGGATGAACCTGCAAAAGGAGACGGCCGTCAATCAAACGGGCTCTCGCTCTCGCTCTCTGACAGTCAGGCCGAGGCTCCGCCCACCCTGTCCTTGGCGTAGATGATGTATTTTTTGAGGAGATCCTGTGGGATGGGCGCCACGTCTGACGAATTGGGCAGGAGCACCTCCTCCAAGGCCACGCCCCCTTCCTTGTTGCCGGGGTGGTGCTTGACGTGGGAGCCCACCACGAAGCGAGCCAACATCTCGTCCTGCGCGCAACCGACAACTTTTTTTAATTACACGTCACCAAATGTAAAACCGGTTGTGCTGTCACTATCGAATATTTTTTTTTAATATTTAAAATTTTAATTTTATTTTAATATATTTAATCCGATATTTTTTAATTTTGCTTTAAAATATATTAAAAAAGTATTTTCCACCCGATTACTGTTTATTAACTGGTGTTTGGTGTTTCTTTCGTACCGTGATTAAATAAAAGGGCAAAAGTAAAAACAGGAATTTGTAAATGTCTTATTTTGATTTAGTCTTCTTTCATGAAGGACTACAGAAATCTGTCAACAATTACTGTGGAGATGCAGAAAATCTGAGGATTTGGACAATTTTCTAGAAAGAAAAAAAAAAAGAGGCTCAAAACGATTACTTGATTATTAAAATAGTTGTCAATTAATTTGATAATTGATTACTTTGACAGCTCTAAAAATGGGGGAAAGCTTTTTTGGTTCCAAACAAAACTCATTCAAACTGCAGCTTACGATGAAATAAAATCAAAAATGTTTTTGTCCTTTGGAGTTTATTTCAATCGATTCATTTGTGTGTTGCAGAAGAAGGACGGTCAAAGGATCCCGTCAGATTTCTACTCGACAACACTCGGTGGCCTTTTGTCATTTTGAGTCTTGTGTTGACAAATAATCGAGATATTTAAAAAGCTCATATTAATACTAATGAAAGGGTTCAGGAAGTAGGTAACGACCAATCATGGCTCGGTTTGCTGACCATAGCCAGAAAACAGGTGGGCCGTGATTGGTCGTGACCCGCTTCCTCGGCACAGGTGACGTCATCTTCAGTCGACAAAGTAGAAAAATGTGTTTTTAAAGCAATTAAGTGTACATGAAAAAGTTACTGTAACTTTCTACTGCTCAGTATGCCTTTACTTTTTATTTTTTTATTCCCCTGGATTTAGCAGCAGCTCGTTTATTGAGGGGGTTTTCATCTGAGGCGCTGAAAAATGCGGTTTCCGTGAGCCAGCGTTTGACGGCGTGCATGCACGTCAAACGCCACTTGCGTACCTGCACGGGGTCGACGGTGTCTCGGACCACACACAGGACATCAAAACGTGACACGATGGGTTCCGTCAGGTCCACGTTCTCGGCAAAGGTCAGCGAGGGGTCGTACCTGCCGCCTGGAAGGTTACGTCGGCCGGTTGTTAGCGTGCGTGCGAGCGAGCGAGCGAGCGTGCGTGCGTGCGCGTGACTCTACCGATGGGGTTGGAAGCGGCGATGACGGTGCAGCGGGCCTGCAGCGACGTGACGATGCCCGCCTTGGAGATGGAGATGCTTTGCTGCTCCATAGCCTCGTGGATGCTCGTGCGGTCCGCGTCGTTCATCTGCAGGGATGCAGAAAAATGCGCTGAGCTGTCACCGTTATCTTACAAAAGAAAAATGACCAAAACGAATCAATGTCACACTCAGTTTTTTTTTTTTTACAGTACCGGGTTTTAATAAAAAATAAATAATTCATGAATCGTTATGAAATGAATAAATGACTAAAAAAAATGCAACCATATTTCTATTAGGTTAAAATTTCTTCTGACTTTTATGTTAAGCGTGTAAAAAAAATTGTACACTTTATTATAAATGCAGATATAAAATGTGCAATTCATTGCGAGTTAATTATTGAAGTCATGCGATGAACTACGAATGGACTGACACGGAACTCGTGCTCGTACCTTGTCAAACTCGTCAATGAGGCAGACGCCGCGGTCGGCCAGGACCAGCGCGCCGGCCTCCAGCGTCCACTCGCGACTGACGGGGTGCCTCTGCACGTAGGCCGTCAGGCCCACGGCCGACGCCCCCTGGCCCGTAGTGAACACGGCCCTGCTCGCCACCTTCTCCACATACCTGCGCGTGTGAAAGCAGCGACATCGGCAAAAGTCACATTTGCCACGCACCAACGCACGCACGCACGCACGCCGCCATGTCCTACTTGAGGAACTGCGACTTGGCCGTCCCGGGGTCTCCGCACAGAAGCACGTTGATGTCACCTCGCACCTTGTGTTTGCCACCTGAACAAACGGCAGCGGGAACCATCACAAGATGGCCGACCGGTCCGGAAATGGCGGTCGGATGCGGCGATGCTCACCGGGATTCTTGGGCTCGCCTCCAAACATGGCCAGGGCGAGCGCTCGCTTGATGTCCTGGTGGCCGTAGATGGACGGCGCGATGCTGGCGAAGATCTGAACGGACAAAAAGAACAGACCGATTATCGGCCAAACATCGATATCGGTTAGGGCCAAGGTTATTTTAGTTAACGAAAAACGAAAGCTAAAATTACAAAAACAATTTCGTTAACAAAATAAAATTAAAAAAGAAAATGCTTTTTAAAAACTGAAACTACATTTTATGTTTACAAAACTGACTATAATTATAGCAAAACTGGGTCGGACTTTCAAAATGGGACGACAGCATACGTGGAAGCATTTCCATGTTTCTACACGGACCTTTTTTCGAGGCGCGTGCAGCAGACAGGAAGTTATTAAACCAAATGTCTGTTTAGTGATTTGGGCTGGACCGATCGATATTCAGCATTTTGACGAATATCGGCCATTTTGAAGAATCATGCGGCCGATAATAGATCCATTTAAAAAAGTGTTCAGGAGGAAAAAACAAATCAGGGAACTAATATAGATTTTCATGGATGCTTCTGAACTCTCTGCACTTTTGGTTTTTGTTTGAAATGAATACTATATTTTGAAATTTAAAAAAAACTTTTATTTACTGTAGCAAACAATAGGGAACTATTTACTTGAGTTTTTCTTTAACTTTTGAAGATATGCGACAGTCTCTGGAAGATCCCTGAACTTTTTGTTCGATTTTTAAAACAAAGATGTCTACTGACTAAGATTTTTATTTATTTTTTTGCTCCCCTAACCCTAAACATTGTTTAATGAACATGTTTAAAAACAAATAAATAAGGAAGTAGAGGGTTTTTTTTTATGCCAATATTTTCCCTATCAGTGAAAAATAAATACTAATAATCGGTATCGGCCCTGAAAAAAACAATAAAGAAACTAGATATAATGATGTACGTGTAAACTAAATGCTGGTTAGTGTTCGTGTACCTTGAGGGGCATTCGCTAGCACATTAATGCTAATCATGATTGCTAAGCGTTTAGCATAGCTTAGCAAAAAGCAGTGTTGTCCTCTTGGCCAGCAAAAGCCAGCCCTCACCCTTTCTCCGATGCACTCGTCCTTGGAGAGAGCAACGACGGCCTTGACGTCCTCGTCCGTCAGCTCGGCCACGGCCACGCCCTCGTCTCGCCGCGCCACGTGGTTGGCCAGGATGACGGTGGCGAAGACGGGGAAGCCGTTGGCCATGTTGAGGGAGCCGTCGTAGTTGTTGTGGTAGATGCCCGTCAGCTCCTGGAAGAAAGCGCAAAAGGCTTTTTGAGGCGCCGCTTGGCCCACCCGTCCGTCCGTCCGTCCCGTCCCGGACACACTCACGATCTCGTCTCCCGGCTTGCAGCTGTCCACCAGGTCGGCCAGCAGGATGGCGTCTTTGGAGCGCGGCAGACGTCCGGCGGCCACCTTGCCGGGACTTTCCTGGATGGTGATCCTCTGGTAGTTCTGGTACACGGTCTGAAGGAGTCCAAAAGGAATGGGTCAGCGGAGACCAAGCGGCCGTCAAGACACGGGAGCGGCCACAAGCACAGACGGACGGCGCTCACCTCCTCCATGTTGATCTCAAAGGGTCCCTGCGACTGACACTCGGGACACGAGCCCGGTTTCACCTCCTGGTTTTGGGACTGGAAAAAGGGCCCCAGTACAAAGTTGCACTTGTTGCAGTTGTACTTGACCATGCCCAGCTGCGGCAGCACGCCGGTGCAGCTGCTCACCACGCCGCTGGTCCGGATCAGCTGGTTCAGGTGGAGCTGCCTGCGAGCACGACCGACAGCAAAAGTCAAACGCCGGAACTGCCTGACAAAATGCGTACCGGGCCCAGGCCATCACGAGGACCCGGCCCGGCCAGGGATGTAACGACATCCAAACATCACGATACCATATTATCATAATATGACGCTCAAGATACCAGAATTATCACGATATTGTGGGTATACTAAAAAAAAAGTAGGGCCCGACCGATTTGTCGATTGTCCTTCAAACATCAACCAATTGGGCCAAATGGCCAATTATTTTCAAATTAAAATGTTCAAAAAAAAAAAAAAAAAAGTCTCATTATTAAAAAAACAAAAAAAACAAGCTGAAACTAAAAAAAAGCACAATATTATGCAATACATATAAACGCCCTACAATGTCTGATAATATTTAATATTGAGACACTTACTTGCTAATGCACGCACATATTGAGTTTCTCCACATATTGATTCGCTTCACAAGCATATTAGCTTCCCCTTCATCTGACCATTAGTGTGAATTTTAAACATTTGAAGGGCCAAAACATGCCTTGTGAAAATTGAACGCACTAAAAAACAGCCACCAGAGTTTTTTTTTTTTTTTTTTTAACAAACGTTCTGCCTTTAATATTGTGACATGACGACGACGACACTGTGGCAGTTTTAATATTGCGATATCACGATATCGTTATTGTTACATCCCTACCGGACGGCCCCGCCACCCCCAGGGAACCAGGGGGAGAAAAAAAAGGGGGGGGGGGGCTGTCCACTTGCCGGCAGCTGGCTCCGTCTTGCTCACCCAAAACAAGCAAACGGGTGCTTAACTCTTTGACTGCCAAAAACGTTAAATAACGTTTCGTAAAATCCTATGGAGCAGTGCCAAAGACGTTAAAAGACGTTTTTTTTCAAAACAGGTGAAACTAACCATTTTCTATTGTTGATTACTCAAAAACGGAATAAGGTAGAAACAAACTTTTTTTTTCTGATGGAAGATGAGAGTCCAATCTTGTTTTGGCAGTATGTGTGTTTCCATAGTCCAAACACATAATTTTCTATGGACCTTGAAAGATCAGTCAAAATGCTTAAAATCGGCTGGCACCCACGGCATCCCTTTTCTGAAAACGTCTGGCAGTCAAAGAGTTAAGGGACACCATCCATCCATCCGCCCACGACCCGCTTCTTCAAGTCAAACGGGCCCAGGCTCCCCTCATCCCTCCAAGACCCCAAATCCCACCCCCCCCCCCCCCCCCCCCAAGGCAGGGGACGTAGCCGTCACCTGAGCGAGCGAATCTCCTCCACCAGCGGCAGGTTGCAGATGCGCACGTGGATCTCGTGGGCGATTCGCTCGTATTTGGGGTACATGGACAGCACCACCTCCTTGGCCGCCTCGTCAAACACCTGCCGGCAAACAAGACAGAAATGGAGCGACGGGAGGCGGCAAGCAAGAAAAGAGCAAGGAACAAAGGAAGGAATTGATGTAGGTAGGAAGAGCGCAAGGAATCGGTCAGAGGAAAGTGTGGTGGTGGTCTCCTTTCCGTTTACCTTCAGCATCTCGGTGGGGGCTTCGGGCAGGAAGTAGGCCAGCACGTGCTCTCTGGCCGCCAGCTCTTCGTAGTTCACACCCAAACTCTCTTTGTTCTCTGCACGCACACGCAAGACACTTGAAGCTGACACGGGCTTAGTGCTTGAACAAAAAAAAAAACATTTCAACAAGGCGATGGGGGGGGTCATCTATTAGTTTTTATTATTATTATTTTCCATCCCATCCATATGGGGCGAATCATTTTATATGGAAAAAATGGTATTTACGACAAAACCAACCCAAATTAAAACAAAGCATTTTCAAATGTAAAAAGTTCTTCCAACAAAAGAAAACCGTGAGCGACAAATCCAAGACATGACAACTGTAACACGCCAGACGCACGACGGCCAGGAACGTGCGCGCGTGCCCACCTTTGCACATGTCGCTGATCTTCTCCTTGAAGACGTTGCGGCCGCTCTCGTCCACGTGCGTACGCAGGAAGTTCTTGAAGCGGTTGTAGATCTCCAGGCGGGGGGCTGCCATGGAAACCCACTCCCTTACCGTGTGACCCTGAGGACGAGAACGGGGGTGAGCGAGCGGGTTGGGGCGCCGGGCGGGTTGGGGCGGGCTCAGCGGCAAACCCACCTTCATGTCCTCCAGGTTCTCGATGCTCTCGATCATCTCGTCCTCGTCGGCCGCGCCCTCCGCCGCCCGCTCGGCCAGCCGGCGCCGGCGCGCTGCCGGACGTTCGTCATCCTCGTCTTCGCTATCTGAAAAACGCAGTGCGCAAACCCAAATTAAAAAAAACAAAACAAACCGGTCTGCAAGCATGCGACTGCCTTTGAACGGCCACGCGTCCTTTCAAACAACGTTGTCAATACATTCAAACCACGGTCATTGTGTTTCAACGACTACCAATGTTTAGCTAGCAATCGTTGCGACCTGACGTCGCGTCCTGTGGACTTTCTCTGGACACGCCCCCTGCGGCAGGAAACGATTGGCGCAGCGCTTCAATGTGGTTTAGCCGTCAACTTTCCCTTCAAGAACGTTGACAGTCGCTTTGATGAAAAGGACACGCGCGAGCGAGGTGGACATGTTTATGTTGCCGATGGAACCTCAGGAGCGCTTTTTTTTTCACCTCGACGGCGCCGCTTTGTGCAATTTGCTCCCCTCTTGCCGGTGAGCGCTTTCAAATGTGATCATACAAAGGCTTGACAAAATTGTACAAGCCGGATTTCTTCCCCCTTTACGTGTGCTCAAATTAGCATTCAAGTTAGCAGTTTGGCGCAAGTGTTGCTGTGTTATTTAGGTACGTTAGCAACTTAGCTGCTAAATCAGCCGCCATCAATTATGCCGTAAAAAGTCAGTTATTGAATTCAACTGTGTAATATCTATTTAAGGCGTAGCAGCACAAATGAACCAAACATATCAATAAAGTTGTTGAAATGTACTGATAAAGTGATTCAAACGTATTGAATAAGTTGTTCAAATGTAGTGATAAAACGGTTCGAATGTATTGATCGAGTTTGGTCGAGGTCGCGTGTGCACAAGTCAATACATGATGGAGCAAAATGATATGTTTTTAGCATTTAGCCTACGCTGGCGCAATACTAGCCAAAGGTGTGAACCACTCGGTCCTTCTAAACAACTTGGCGGTCCGTTTGAAGGACACGGTCCAGTCCAACGTGTCGAGTCCACGCCTCCGCACAAACAACAACAACTCAAAGTCAAGTCAGGCGCGAGAAGGTGAGAACGTTTGGAGGCGGTCTTACCGTAAAGCAGGCCCCTCCTCAGGCGCCCGCTGAGGCCCCGCTCGCGATCACGCCTCCTCATGGCCTCCTCGGCGGCCGCCCGGGCTCCCGGGGACAATTCGGCCAGGTCCTCCTCGTCCAGGTCCAGACCCTCGGCCTCGTAGCGATCCAGCGCCGGGATGGCCCGGTAGTCCCTGTTGGCCCGTTGCAATAATCAACAACAAAAACTTCCCCTGGGAACCCCCGCCAGTCAAAAGGGCAAGCTGGCGCCCAACGTCTTGACTGGCAGGCAGCAGATTGAAAAGCACACTTTTACGCCGACGCTTTCCTGCAGCGGTTTGAAAGCGCTAAATAAAGAAAGAGGACTTTTCTTGTCATGCTTTTGTGACAAACAAACACAAACAAAACTGCAAAAGGGCTTCTGGTTGCTTCATTTAGAAAAAAGTAGTGCTCTGCCACCATTTTGGTGCCAAAAACAATTATGACAATGTGAGCTGAGCGTCATTTTAGACAAAAGCTGTGCTTTGCCGCAGTCTTGTGGTACGAGCAACTGCAATCCTTGGCGCGAGATGTCAAGTGTGATTTCCTTAATTTGCAGCAGGTGGCAATTAACGTCGGCCTAACTTGGCCAGCGCTCCTCACCGTTCCATGCCGTCCCCAATCAGCTCCTCTCCATCGCCGCCGCCGCCGTCTTCCTCCTCGTCACCGGGCAGGCTGACGTCCCCCAGCAGGCCCTCAGACTCGTCCTCAAATGGGGGCAGGTCTCTGCCGGGGCTGGAGGTCGGGTCCCCCCTCCTGGAAAGCGGCTCGGGGCTGCCGGCGGCCACGTGTTGCCACTCGGATGAATCCTGGCCACGGCACATGGGAGAATTTTGCTTTTGTTCGGAAAATGGGTTCTTTTTGTCATTACTTTGTTTAAAAGCACATTTTCGTTGTTGGTACTTTAGAGAACAAAAAGGACTGTAAAGATGTTTGAGGCATCAAGAAAGCAAAAATGTTTGGCATAAAGCTGACTGTTGCCATAAAATATACCCTTTCACCATAAAAAAAGCAGCTGGTTTTTAGCGTTTTATGGTTGTAAATACGTAATTTGGAAGAAAACCATGTACTGCTGATTACAAAAAAAAAAAGGGAATAAGGTAAAAACTTTTTTTTGTGATGGAAGGGAGTCAAATTTTTCATTTGGTAGTTTATGTATTCACAATACAGAGTCATAAAATATCCTGTGACCCTTGTGATGCCATTCAAAGAGCTAACAAATCATTTTTAAAAATATTAGCATCTTATGGGGGAGCCAATTACTCGATTATTCAATAGAATAATTGATAAGATAATCAATGGGTTACTGCGCGAATGCTATTTTTCGACAGCAAGGTCACGTGACTTGGGTAGCTTGAACCGGAAGGAAGTCAAAATGAAGTCGGCTCGTTGACGAGCCATCCTAGTAGTGCTTTGTTTTGTTCTCCGGAAGAAAAAAAGTATGGCGAGTAAACACAGCTGTTATGGAACTTGCAGAAACGACGACCGTCCACATATAAAGGATGGATTCTTGATTCGTTTCCCGAAGCCAAAACTTTAGAAGGATAAATGTCAACGGGGATCAACTTGTGCCGACGTCCAAAAGAGCAGTTGAACGCCAGCCAAGTGAAGACTTTCACCTTCGAATGGAGTCAACGTTTTGTTGGGGGCAATTATGCAAATCTGCGCCTTCCGAACCGCATGCGCCTACAGATGACAACCCTGCCCTTGCCCGGTACCCAATTTGGAAGATTCGACATTGGCAGGCTGATCTGGAGATGTTGAAGTCACAACTTTTGTCAGGTCTTTCAAGGCAACCCTCGTCATATATTCCAACTTTGAAAAGTTTTGTTTTATTAATTTTGGAGTTTTTCCTGTAACAAGAGCAAATTTCCCTATCATGGGACAAAAAGTTGTACTTTACATTTTCGGAAGACCGCATTTGTAACATTACAAGTTAGTAAAGTGAAAGCGTTTTATTGTGTAGGACAAGATGGCGCTTGCTTGCTTCTATGAGGCGAACCCCACATTGGACGGACGAACAAAGGCGCTAACAAGTAAACGAAACATCACCGAATGACCTCCAACATCGTTTCCAAACATTCCGGCATCAACGAATTCCATTTCAACTAAGTGGCATCTCCTTGGACAACCATTTGGACCGCCATTTTCTTGACAACTCGGCCAAAATACGCTCAATGTGCATACGACAGTTGTCAACATCAAACGTCGTCCACGCACAAACAAACAATAAAGTGAGAAGACGGAAAGCGACTCACCGCCATTGTCCGTGTGCTCTTCGCGTCCTCTTCTCTTTCTACCCGTAAGACCTTCACTTTCCCGCCAAGCCTAATCACGTGGTACAGAAAGCCCGCGAATCCTAATGAATAGTCAAACACAGCGTGACGTCGCGGTCTCCGATTGGTCGAGACCAGCTAACGGATGTGTCCAGCATCGACCGCCCACAACTACGGTAGTTACACAGTACAAAATAATGCCAATTTCGGGTTTGGGGGTAAAAAAATAAAAAATAAAATTGGGGTATTTATGGTAATTATTAAATAACGTCACTACATGTTTTGACAGTTTTGGAAGACGATATTATTTGTGTGTTGTAAAAATGTTCAAATATCGGAATCATTTTTAATTGGCAAGATTTAATATGGGGGTAGAAATATAAAAGTGTTCACTAATTTGAATGTTACTATTGAAAAGTTTTGATAATATTTGCATTGATTTTGCCTGTGACTATCATACAAAGCAGGCAGATTGTTATAGTTGTAAAACGGAATTTCATCGCAATGTGAAGTCCAAATAGTCCTTACAAATCAAATGACAACGATCCAAAGTCCAATTTTCAATGAGCGTGCAAATCGAGATTCCTTTCAAGCGAGTTTAATGCTGCATTCGTGGAAGGCGGAAAGTCGGAATGTTCCAACTCAGATTGTCCCACTTAGTCAGATCACGGTGGGTTACGTTACTAACTTCGAATCACAAAAGTAATGACATAATTAAGAGAGATTGTGTAAATTATGATTTGCCATTGAAGGTCGGATGATGAGTGAGCGTTCCTGTGCACAATAGTGTGCGCAGCTATGCACAAAGTCATAAAACACAACCAACGGGGGGCGAGAGAGAGAGAGGGAGAGGGAGAGGGAGAGGGAGAGGGAGAGGGAGAGGGAGAGGGAGAGGGAGAGGGAGGGCTACCTGCTTTTGAAGCCGCGAGGCCGCCATATTGCTCCTCCCAAGATTCTCAGCATAAGATCGGAGAACATTTAAGAGAGTACTTAGTAGAAACAGCATGATTTATGATGTTTTAAATTTGTTAAACATCAACAAGAGGACTTCAGACATTTTACAACGTGCCTTAAATACATGTATAAATGATATGCTTGTTTACAGGAGAAATCTTATATACTATATATTTTTTAATGAAAGAATTATAACTGTAATTCAACAAAAGATGCCTCTGCCAAATCTAATATTGGGGTCCAGTTGTCCATCAGATCGTCATCCGGTGTGGCATGGACGCCTTCCACCTGGTCATCAACGACATCGACAAGATGGATTATGAATACCGAGTGAAGAACCTGCAAGTCATCACGCAACTGGAATTGACTGGTGACGTGTCTACAGATTGACGTTCATAAATTTCGCGATACAGTATTTTCATTTGAATATCCGCATCTGTAAAAAGTAATAAGGTGACGACCGTGCATTGTGGGTCCACATACAGTACTACTATTTATTCCAGGGCCATCTTGCAGAGATGTTTTCTGATCAACGCCAGACCCACACAAGAATAAATTGTGCCGTGTTGAAGGGAAAAAAAGTCACCTTGACAAGTAATGCATGCAAATCTTGTAATTTACCCATTTTAACTTGCTGAGTTCATTTGATCTCTAATCTCACATTACAAGTGTCATTTTTTTTTAAATATATATATATATATCTCAAGTCATAACCAATTTCTAACAATTACTAGAGACTGTAAGAGAAAGTCAACGGATTCAATGATTACATTTGCAAAACTTGATTTAACACATGACATGAGTGAGCCGTGACGCTATCACGCCGCATACAAACACAATCCGTCACTTTGTGTGACAGCTCAAAACAAGGCCAACTTGTTTTCTTCATGGGAATGCGAGCTGATTTGCGCTAGCACTAGCATTGCTAACAAATGCAAACTTTGACAAGCAAGCAGCCGTCAGTAGTAGACAATTGTATGCACTTTTTTTCATGATTGTCCTGGTCTGGCTATAACAATGAAGCATGGTTATTTCTCTTATTCTAATTATAGGCTAAACATTGGCCTGTTAGCAGAGCTAAACAAAACCTGTAAAACTTCTGCTTTGCAGTTTAGCTTGCCATGCATAGCAACTCGCTTTTTAGAATTTGTATTGGCAGCGATATCGACCACGGTGAGGCGAATTCCAATTCCTCGTCTTGTTCTCCGCCCTTTTCATGGCTGCTATGATCCATCGGCTATAACATCGGTTCCTCTTTCGGTAGCCTATAGAATGCTCACTCCCGGTCCACAACAGCTGTCTATCATTCTAAAGCGTGGTGGTGTGGTGGACGCCATTTCTATCCTGCCAGAATGGTGACACTAACGTGCGTTGTCGATAGGGTGACCATATTCCCATTTCTCCAAAAAAAGAGGACACTTGCCTGGCTGCTGCTAGTTTAGCACACTGCTAATGCAAAAACATTGACGCAGGCTCGACTGGGTGCAAAGTAAACGGACAACATGAGAACCTTTGAGCTTTTCACCTGCCTTTCACGTAGGCCAACGTCTGAAACTTGAAAGAGAAGAAAATGTTAAAATAATCAAACTGAGGATATCTGTTACAAATGATCAACATTTCCAAATGTGGCATAAAGTGCTTTGTATATTTTTTTTTTTTGATGAATGTCAATCGCACTAGCTGTGGCTAGCAGAAAGCGTGGCTAACAAGCCCTGGCGATGATGTGGGTGGGTGACCTCCCCCAAGGCACAGACGCTCCTCTTTCTTGTCCTCCTCCATCAAAGGTGTGTGTCCTCCTCTTCCTCTTCATCCTCCTCCTCAGCTGCTGCTTGATTGACAAACACCTGGAAGACCAATGAAATGGTGATTCTTGCTGAGCAGACCAAAGGAGACACGGCAGAACCTTCACCTGCCACTAGAAACTTCTCTTAGAGCGAGAACCTTCTTTTGGGACTAAAACATTTGACCTGGACCAGAACCTTCTCTTCGGTCTAGAACATAGATCTGTCTGGATGATAAACTCTCTTGGGACTACAAGCTTCTCACTGCACTAAAAATAATTTTGGGATGAAAACCTTCTCCCTGAACTAAAACCTTCACTTGGTGTACGAATGACAAGAATATTTTCTAAGGATAAGAAGCTTCTCTCAGAAATACAAGCCGCTCTTGGGATTAGACCTTTTTTTCTGGAATAAAATGTTCTCTTGGGATGAATTCCCGTTTTTGGGACTAGGACAGTGGTCCTCAACCCTGATCCTCAGGGACCGGTATCCAGCCTGTTTTCCATGTCTCCCACAGCCAACACAGGTGGAGATGGTTATCAGCCTTCTCCAGAGATTGCTGATGATATGAATCACCTGTGTTGGCTGTGGGAAGCATGGAAAACAGGCTGGATACCGGTCCTCGAGGACCAGGGTTGAGGACCACTGGACTAGGACACGACCTTCTCCTAGGACAGAGGTGGGCATCGAGGGCCGAAGTCTTGCAGGTTTTGCATGTTTCCCTTCTCCAACACAGCTGATTTATGATCAGCTCATCAGCAAGCTCTGCATAAGCCTGATAACGATCCTGTTGATTGGAATCAGCTTGTGTTGGAAGTGAGAAACCTCCAAAACCTGCAGGACTCCGGCCCTCGAGGACCGAGATTGCCCACGTCTGTCCTAGGATGACAAACTTCTCTCAAGAATACAAACTTCTCTTGGGAACCTTTTCTCGGGACTAAATCATGCTCTTCTTAGGCTGAGGACTTTATCTCTGCACAACAAGGCTCCCTCACGACTGGTACCGTTTTCTGGACTAATGAAAACCTTCCCTTCTCTCCAGACTGAAAATACAACCCGCTCTCTGTCCTAAAACCTTTTCTTGGGACAAGAACCATCTCTTGGGATGAGAATATTCACTGGGAACAAGAACCTTTTAGCTTCTCAGAGACGAGAACCTTCTCATTCTCTATTACAAGCTTGTCTTAGGACCGGAACTCCTGCTGGGACGCAAGCTTCTCTCTGGACTAAAGTGGTGCCTCTTGCCCGGCAGAATAGAAAGCACAGGACAGATTGCCTCCGCCATCGCACCTGCCAGCGAGGGTTGTCCTCCCCGCCTTGGCCTTGGCCTCCCGCCACCAGTCCATTGGTACTAGGCCTCTTTTTCTTCTTCTGTTCTTCATCTTCTTCTTGGTGGTCTTCGGGCCGGTTGTCAGGCTGGTTGTCGCCCGCCACGTCCAGGGTAGGGTTGTCGTGGCAACCATTCTCCACAAAGCGAAGCTCCTCGGCGTGGAACTAAACAACACAGACCAACACAAGTATCGGGACGTGGAGCCTAATACTTGTTGGGGGAAAAAAAAGATTTATTCTCAACAGTACTATGAACATGCCACGCGTGCGTGGAAAATGAAAGTTTGAACGGGTTCAAATGATACCACGGATACTACGGCTCGCTGCTCTGTCTCATGTTGGTCTTACGGTGGTCTTGGTGGTCGGGGGCCGCCTCTGCCAGCAGATGTAGATGAAGCCTGACGTGATGATGGCCAAGCAGACCGAGCCGATGACCACCAGGACCACAAAGAGTTTGCTGTAGTCGCTGCGCTGGGACGGACTGCGGCGGGGCGGGCATGTAGAGGGCGCGCCGTAGTCCTGGATGCCCACCTGAGGCCGTGGGAGTGGGAGTGGCCGTTAGCGCGTGGCTAACCGCAAAGACCGCACAAGGTCAGGAGAAAGTTCTGGGAAGGAAGTGACCTTGTTTAAACTTGGACGCATTTCTCCCAGCAGGTTCAGCAGGTCCTTGGTGGACATTACACCTGGAAGACACACACATGCAATTTTCTTCACCAACAGGAAAAATGCATGACACAACAAACTACAGGACTCCCGATAATGTGGCTCGAAACCCACTGAGCATGCGGACAATAATTATTTTTGCATTTGTCCACACGTCTAGCAGACAAGCTTCACATTTTGTATCTTTGACGGAGCCCTGGAAAAGACCAAAATGAATCCAGCACGAACGCGACGACTTCAAAGTAAACCGGCAGACTTGCTGTTTGGCTTCTTGACTTTTTTGTGGGTCCACTCATGATCGGAACATCTACAGAATTTGCTGTTGCTAATTCAAAGTAGCTTCAGGGGAGGTTTTTTTTTTAAATTTTGTAATCCTGGCACAAAATGGTCTCAAATGTTCATTTGGAGCCTCATTTCAAATCTTTTGTGTCTTGGCTTCTTGAGACTTTTTTGTGGCTCTGCTCATGTTCGACATGTCTACCAAATTTCGTGTCGTTCAGTTCAATCCCAACCGCCTTTGAGGTCGGAATTTTCAAAATCCATCTCTTCAAACCAAAAGCTCAGACTTGCTGTGTTTTTTTCGAGCACGGCTCCTTGAGATTTTTTGGGGTGGTAAATACACTCATGACAGACAAGTCTACGTCATTTTGCGTTACTGGCTTTGGGAGATGAACTTTCTAATTATTCTAGGGGGCAAAGTTTTTCTTTCTTTGAAGGGTCCTTGTAAATTGCCAAAATGGTCCTAAAGTAGCAATTTGAAAGCATTTTTTTCCTCTTTCTGGTGTGTGAGCCAAAATTTGAGGTACCAGCGAATTCAGAGAGCCACGGCTCGATTGAAGTGGGAAAAATGGAGCAATTTAAGTGCTGTCATACCCTCCCAAATTGGGCAAGGGGAGCCACACTTGTCGGTGATGGGGCAAAGAGTGTCAAATGAGAAGACGTACAAGGAGCTGCTGTAGGCCACAATTCACGGCAAAACACACACAGCCAGACTAAGTAGCCAACTCGACTCCAGCTCCTGACGCCACTCACTAGGCCACGCCCCTTAAAGGCACAACTCCAACGCGTAAAAACTAAAGTACGTACAGTAATCGCACTTTATAAAGCCAGTTGATTTCTTTTAGTGTTGTTCCGATACCGTTTTTTGGGCCCCCCGATACCGAGTCCAATACCCAGTTTGTACCGATACCTTTAAAAAAAAAAAAAACATGAAAAAGCTGCCCTGCCATTGGTTCTCAAGGGCCAATAGAATATCTTGGCTCGGCATGCAGTGAACACGTTACACGTCAGTGAATGTCGTGCACGAGCAAGACACAAGCTGCTGCATCCTAGCGTCCCCCAAAAATCGGCATGTTACTTGTTAGTCATTGCCGATGCCGATCCCGCTCTTTTAATGCAGTATCGGGGCCTCTCCCGATACCGATACCGGAACAACGCTAATTTCTTGACATTTTTGTGTGTGTGCGTGCGTGCTTGTACCATGCTCAGACGCCACGTGCATCAGCATCTGCCGTTGTTGGTGCGTGGGCTTGCTTAGGTAAATTACCCACGATCCCTCGGGGCTGTTCATGCGCCGCGCAAAGCGGCGCTCCATCGTCTTCAGCAGGTGCACGCCGCCGTCACCGCGGAATTCCTCCTGCGCGTCACACACACACACACACACTGTGTGAAATGTTGTGCTTTTGTCTTTGCTACATTGTGGGGCCGATACACACCTGTTTTTCCAAGTTTAACTACCATTGTGGGGACCAACTTGAAATTGTGTAGCCATTTTGTTGGTTCAGACCCCACAAGTTCAGACCTCTTTTTGAGGGTCAAGACTTGGTTTTAGAGTGTAGGTTTGAATTGGGTTATGGTTGAGGTTACGGTAAGGAATTGGGGGTAGGCAGTCATTTTTGATGGTTGGGGTTAGGGGGAGGGGCTAGGAAGTCAAGTCAATGAGATGTCCCCACGATGACACAAAGACAAGTGTGTGTGCAACGATTTAAGCTTTTAGCACCGTTAGCTTGTCATGAGCACTCACACAGTTGAGATTGTGTGTCATGTTGAGGATGACGTAGCCGTGCCCACTCGGTTGCGTCCAGTCCACGCACACCACCTGGCAGGCAGACATTCAAAGTTCACAAAACAACATGGCGGGGCAAAATGGCAGACTACTTGAGACTTCTCCCGCGTAGCTTCTCGAGACTTGAGGGCGACTCAATCTAGACATGTCTCTCAAATTTCTTGTTGTTGAGTCAAGCTGGCTTTAGGGGCAGAAATTTCAAAACATTCTCGTAGTATAAGTTTGAATAAGAAATGGAACCAAAATGGCAAACTACCTGACGTGTGCCTTTTCAGACATGACTTCTTGAGACTTTTGTTATGGGATGGACATGTCGACCAAATTTCATGTTGCTAAACCCAACTGGCGAAATGGGCTTAACATTGCCTGGCAGCCATTTTGACTGAAGCAACCTCCTTTTGCTCCTGGCTGTTTTACTGGATTTTGACTGATTATGGTGAATATGGTGTTCTAGTGCTATAAAAACATGGCACCTACCAAAATCAAGATTAGAGTCTCTTCTTTCATCAGGAAATAAATCATATTTGTATCCGTTTCCGTTTTGCAGCTTTTAGCATTAGAATATATTTACGTTTCATCAATATTCACAAATCTGCTGAAAACACTGGCAAAAAGAGCTTGTTGCAACATGACCATGGTTGATCTCTTATACTCTGCTGCCACCTTCTGGCATTTTTTTGTAATAACGACCATTGCTTTAAGCCACTTCCTCATGTCAGAAGCTGCATCAAAGCCTTTTGTATGCTCTTGCATAAAAAATAAAAAAAAACACAAAAAATGTGTAACTATGTTTTTGGGAGCGAAGGACAGAGTATTAAAAAACGTGTTTACACGTTTTTGGGTTTGAATGATACATTTTCCAATCAGTGACGTGGACTTTCAACTTGTAATTTCTACATTCAAACAAAACGTACATGTGCCTCCTGAGGGGGCCTGGTCATCCAGTCCCAGCTGGTTTCAGCTAAGCCCCCATTGGGCGAAACATCCGAGGTGGGCGTGGCCCTGGTTTCATTTCCCTCCTCTTCTTTCTCCTCTTTGGGCTGCATCATGCCGGTGTCCACGTCAACGTGCGCCGCAGTCACATTGTGGCTAAAATCTGCAGGAAGCACTCAAAGTAAACAAAAGGAGTCGGGTTTGACAATCAAAATCTGTCACTTTACCTTTGACCCCCAGCAGTCCAAAGTCTGTGCCTGTGCCCGTCTCGGGTGCCGCTGTCGCTGTGGCGATGTCTGAAGACGCCTCCGTGCCTGTCGTTGTTGTTGACGCTAACACGGAAGAGCGAAGAACGCCAAAACCGCTGAAGTGACCGCCTTCATCAAGCTCCGCCTCCAAAACCTCAAACAACACAAGTTGAAGCAACAAAACAAACAATATTACAACAGTTCAAACTACAAACAAAACACCAACAAAACTTCACCTTCTCATATGGATACGTTTAAAACAAGTTACCAACAAAACCAAAAAGAGCAACAAAACAACAAGGCAATAACAAACAAACATATACTAATCAACAAATAAACAACACAACAAACAATATCAAACAGCAACACCAATATTTACCTAGTATTAGTTTGTTGGCTTATTAGTTAGTTAGTTAGTTGTAACAAATGTTTATATTTTGGTATTTAGCTTGTTGGTACATGACAGTGCCTTTGATTTTGTTCAGGTTCAGTTAGTTAGTGAATTCTAGTTATTTAGAGCAAGCTATTTTGTTTTCAGTTGCTGAGTTAGTCAACGAGTGATCACCTGGTGAGGCCCGATCTCCTGGGGGAGGTCAGGAGGTGCTGAGGGAGGCGCGTACCCTGTCAACGTGTCAACATGTCACCATCACGGTTGGCTTCAATCGGCAGAAACTCCATTAGGTACACATTCTCATCTACAAACACCGTCAAAAATCAGAGTAGGGTCATAAAGCATATGTGTACAGTTGAAGTCCTTCATCATTTGTATTATGTAAGGTTAGAAAATGTTCATGTGTGGTCATACATCACGTGTAACTGAATGGTCATAAATCATACACGTGCAATATTGTTCAAATGTATGACTGTCTGGTCATAACTCATAGCTATGTATATGGGGTCATAAATCACAAGTGTGCATGCGCATAAATCGTACGCGCACATATATGGTCATTAATATGTGTACATGTAAGGGCATAAAACATGTACGTCATAAATCATGAAACTGAATGGTCATAAATCATACATCTACATATACAATATTAATCCAATGTGTACATGTATGGTCATAAATCATGAATTATATGTGTGCGTGTACAGTATAGTCATAAATCACAAGGCTTCACATGAAGCCTACATATATGGTCGTAAAATATAAGTGCTGTATGGTCAAAAATGGTGTCTTCATGTACGTTCGTACATCATACATGGACTTGTGAGGTCATAAATTACACGTATACTTCAACAGCCATTAATCTAATGACTGGAGAGACAACCGGTCTGTTGTTTGTCCGTATGTGAACTCCCATAGACTGGTGACCAATCAATTTTATTCTATATCGTTTGTTCCCTGGCATTGAGTGGTAACCAATTATGGATGAACCCCGCCTCTCTCCCTAAATCATCTGGGATAAATTCTAGCGTCCATTCCTAATGAGGGCCAGGGGAACTGACGACCATTCAGTCAGTGTACCCAATGAAGTGACCACATATCCACCGACCAATCATGGTATCCAGGTCAAGCGTGGCGTGCGTCCTCTTGACCACGTGATGCCTCTCAAGACGTCCGAATGAACCCGAGGCCTCCTCCAGGGAAGATTCTGTGTCCCCACCCAGTGGCGCCCTCTTTGGGTCGTCCTGAGGAAAAATGACAGGTCACTGAAACAGGCGAGACAAATGGGTCGAGTGGTCATCAGTGTTCCTCGTCTCACCGGGTTCCGGGGCTGCGACACAAAGGACTCAGAGAGCGGCAATGCTATACGGTGGGGGTAAGGAAAGAGAAACAACTTCAATGTCAGACCTCCACCAAGGCTCAATTGTAGGGTTCTGTGTGAAAGGCAAAGTCCTGTTCCTGTCAGACCAAACACTGATGTCATCTATTTTTGTGTGAAATCACACCAATTCCAGAAATATCGAGTCTTCACTGTGGGGGAAAAAATGGTGTTGTTCTGTTCCTGGCATACCAGACACTGATATCATCAAATTATCTGATGATGCTATGATGCTGTGTTGCTATGTCAAATGACACCCAGTTGTGGAAATATCCTGCTTTTACTGGGTTCTGACTGAAAGGCAAGGTGGATTGTGTTTTTTTCTTCTTCTTTCTGTTACAGTCACACCAGACGCTAGGGTCACACAATTGTCTGATGACAGGATGCTGTGTTACTGTATAAAAGTGCACCCAGTTGTGAAAATATCCTTCCTTTACTGTATTCTGTGAAAAAGTGCACACAGTCACAGAAATATTCCACCTTTTCTGGGTTCCGTATGAAAGGCAAAAGCATAAAAATGATTGTTCTTCTGTTTAGGCCACCCAACGGAGGGTGACTGTGTTGCTGTATGGAATCACAACCAAATTTGGGAAATATCCCGCCCTTGCTGGGTTCTGCGTGAAAATATAGTGATTATATTTTCTATGGTGGTCACCCCATGTATGTGACCACTGAGAACACAAGTGGTGTGTTCAAGGCTCATAGGAAAAATCTAAATCATCACCACAGTAGTAGTCATCAACATCATTGTCATTGTTATCGTCATGCAAACAAACCTTCAAATTGTGATACATGAATTAATCAGCGTCGGTGCGCGCGCACGAACAACGCCGCACTGCAGCGCACCTCCCACGCGCACGTGCGCGCATGTGTGTGTGTGCGCGCGTGTAGACTGACCAATTAGCATGACGAATGCGAAGAGGAGCAGGCCCGCCATGTCCGCCGCAGTACACCTCATCATGATCTTCCTCATCTTTTCCTTCTCTTGTGAACGCACCGCAGCTTGCTTAAGACGCGCGTGCGCAGTTTGTACATACAGTACCCCGGCTCTGCGCGCTATGCACGAGGAGAGAAAGTTGAGGTGTAATTCAGAATTAAGAGCCACTAGAGGACACCATTACTCGCCTTGTTTTTCCATCACAGCAGCATTTAAAAAATAATACAGTATCATTTTCTCATTCTTTTAAGCAGATTTTACAAATAGTTTTATCATGCATTGAAAGAAGACGACATTTGGTTATTGAAAATATAGAAGCTCCATTGACGTACTTGGCCATAGTAAATATGTGGATATAAAAACAAAACCGCTAAACGGAATTAGGTTTAAAAATATATATATATATATAAAAAGTTAATGGTTCACACTTCGGAAGTGACGAAATGACAGCGTGAAAAACGGGCGGAAGAAAGGGAACTCATTTGTTTACGTTTTTTTGGTTTTGTGTTTTCTTTTTCTTGTGTCTTGCGTGTTTGACAGCACCGTTCTGGTTTGTGTGCTCAATTTGATTTGGATGTTGGAGTTTCAATTAATAAAGAAAGCAACAACAAAAAACTCATTTTTTTACATCAGGTCTGCGACCGTAAATATGACGAACGTAGAAACAGGTCTTCCAAGTATAATTTCTTCCTTTTTGGGGGGGGGTCCTTCAAGTTTCATCCAACAGTGACCTGACTACAGTACATTGTTTGTTAACAGTTTATTTCATTTTCAGCTAACTTGAAACATCCGGAAGTGATGAGATACCAGCAAGATTGGTTGGTTGACTAGCTCACGTGACGGACACGCCCCTCGTCTCCCATTGGGCCTCGCTCAGCAGTTTTGGCGCCACTCGTTAGCGGAAGTGGAGCTAAGTCGTCGTCTCGACAGCCGGACAAGCGTCGTGTTTTTGTTTTGGCTTGCTTTCATTTTTGGGGCCTTTTTCGGAAGGTTGCCCCCCCTTTTCTTTTCTTTTTTAAATTTCCTTACACTCCGCTACGGCCATACAACTTTGTCGATAGCTATAGCCGCCTGGCCGGCCGCGATGCGGGGCGAGGAGTCGTCCGATTCTGAGTCGGGCCGCATGGAGGAGAGCGTCGCTCGGAGGAGTTTGGAGACGCTCTGTCAGGAGCTCAACATGGACGAGCGCACGGCCACCGAGGCTATGGACAACTTCACGGCCATCTGGAACACGTACACGCTGGAGGTGAGTTGCAGGGCGCCGCTTGAACTCGGACAGCTTCCGCGTCACTTAACAACAGCGACGACCAACGCCGCGGATGACGTCGGTATTTGGGCGTTCCGAGGGTTCGTGGTCGGTCATATGTCGTACGTGGCCTTTTAAACTTACTTTATCGAGTAATTGAAATCTTTTCCAGCTAAACGATAATATAAAGCAGTAGTTTAGGTGGGTAAACGGTGATTTTACCTGGCTAAACTATGAAGAAGAAGACATTGTTGTGTGGGGATAGTTGTAATTTCAGACTGTCGGGGAAGGCAACACATGACGTAACTGGTGCCGCCTTCAAGTTGTATCGAAATTATAGTAAATACTAAACGCCGAGTTGTAATTGCACGTGAAGGCCCCCTCATTTCGTATTTTCCACTGGAAAACTGGGAATTTATTTTAATACCCAAGTTTCCTAGCTAAGAGAACTTTTCAACTCCACATGACCGAGAGCGCTTAAGGATTTGTGAATGGCAAGAACTATTAATCAAGGACACCTTAAGAACTCATAAATCATAGTATGTTACCCTGATTTATTTTATTTTATTGCGGCTATACTGTTCGGTTCACCAGATGGCTACATAAATGTTACAGAATTTGAACTCAATATTTACATCACAAACGTAAGTTTTTACACCCCCCTCTTCTTTACTTTACTTATAGTTGATGAATATATCATAGTGTGTTGTTATTATTCATAATTAATGGTCTTCATTTATGTGAAAACAAAAATCCTAACTTTTTTTTTTTACAGAAATTAAGAAACGCAGCATTCAACACTTCATTTTATTTCAGTATTTTAAAATGATCTGGGTTGAATGTAACGTAACGGCGTGTTGTTTGTTTGACTTGTGTTGTTGTGGTTGTGCGTGCAGGGCGAGGTGGTGCACTGGCTGGCGTGCTCGCTGTACGCCGCCTGCAGGAAAGGAACCACGCCCACGGTGGGCAAAGGCGTGATGGAGGGAAACTGCGTGTCACTCACCAGGATCCTGCGCACCGCCAAACTCAGGTGCTCAAATACCAACATACCTCCCAAAAAAAAAACAAAATCATCATCAAGTCTCACTTATGAGAGTGAAAACAAATTTCTTTAGAAAATTGAAATCATACATTAGATTTTTTTTTTAACAAATCGGGTTTTAATACGAGGTTAAGGTTGTTCTATTTTGAAGAGAATGTTATGTGATTAGCGGATTAGTGACGAGCGTAAGATGATGGATGGATGGTTTTGAGAGTAAACATTGTTTTTAGAAAGCGTTCATTTTGTCATATTAAAAAAAATAATTCATGAAATCAAAGTTGTATTTTTTTTTATGAAAACAAAGTCTTATGATAAAATAATGAAGTTAAAATCTGCAGGTTAAAATTGTAATCTCAGGGGAAAAAAATATCAGGACAGGATTTTGGACAAAATAATTTGAAAATGACATGAAATAGTATTTTTCATAAAAAGAGAAAGTATGTATTTTTTTTAGATTAAATTAGTTTTTTATGACATTAACACATAACGTAATTAAATCCATTTTCAATTCTTTTCGTTTTATCGGATTAAAATTACATTTTTTGGGGGGAAATAATGTTCTGAGATTAATAAGTTAACATTACAAAATAATTTTGTTCCCCCCTTTTTTATATTTTTAATGGTCTATGATTAAAATAGTCCCCCCCCCCACAAAATCTTAACATGAGATAAAAATAGATTTTTTTTTTATTGGGCAAAAGTAATTTTTTCGGGGTGAAGATTGGATTATTATTAGTCAATGAGGTCTTCCGGTTGTGATATTAACATTGGCTTTTTTTTTTGGTGTGTAAACGGTCTCAATAATTAATGATTGTAGTTTGTCTTTTCTTAAAAAACAAGTCTTAATATGATATTTGCTTATGGACAAACCATAATATTGCAAGAATGAAGTAAAAAAACAAAATCCTCCTATTTTCTGGGACTAAAGCTTTTTTTTTTACTTAAAATTATGAGCTAATATAAATAGCATTTTTGAGTCAAATTAATAATAATTAAAAAAGTAGCGGGATTAAAGTGAGAGCTTTCATCTAACGAATGATGCCGCTGCGTCCGCCAGCCTGATCGAGTTCTTCTCCAAGATGCGCAAGTGGTCCGACATGTCCAACCTGTGCCAGAACTTCCGCGTGCGCATGCAGCGTCTGGAGCGCAACTTTGAGGTTTCCACCGTCATCTTCCGCAAGTTCCAGCCCATCTTCGGCGCCATGTTCCGGGGCCCGTCGGGCTCCGAGGCGCCGCCCCCTCCGCCGCGCCAGCCCCGCGGCCGCAAGCACCGCCGGCTGCCCTGTCACACCGCCGGCGTCTTCAAGTTTTGCTGGACGCTCTTTGTCTACACCAAAGGTACGTCGCCAAACAGGACGCTGCGACCTCCACAACTTCAAAGGCGGCCATTTTCTCAAAAGACGAACGACTCTTAGAGCAGCCGTCAACAACCTTTTTGAAATTGGAAAGCAAGAGTTTGCTTTAAAATTTCACAACTACTAAAAGTAACTCGCTGAGCTGCTGTAATGTGAGTCATTTTTTGCCACGTAAGCGTCACCTGGGAGCGCCATTCACGTGTGAAGCATTTCCATGTGATGGTCCTTGTCCATATTTCTCCTTGTAGGCAACTTTCACATGATCGGTGACGACCTGGTCAACTCGTACCACCTGCTGCTGTGCTGCCTGGACCTGGTCTTTGGAAACGCGCTGATGTGCGCCAACAGGAAGGATCTCATCAACCCCGCCTTCATCGGTCAGAAACGCGGCATGTCAAAAACTTGATTGAAAGGCGGCCTGCGAATTAACACGGACAATTTTGTTGAGGGGAAAAATGACTTTTTTATCAGGTGTTATAGCAGCAAAGATGAAAGTATTTTCTGGGGGGAAATGTAAAAGTAACTACAAGAATATTCTACAACAACAAAGATAATTGTTTTAGGGGTGTGCACCTCTCCACAAAATGACAATGTGACGGCTGGGTTCAAGTAGGTGTGATTTTAATTCGATAAGGTACGGCTGCTGCTTTTGTCGTGTTAAGTCATTTGCAACAAGCCCAAAATTATCCAAATTAATTCAATTCAAAGAAACAAAAATCGTGCGGATTAGCAACGACAATCGGCTATCCGTCGATGGGAGATGGAAAGCGGCCGATTCACCGACATCCACTGATTACTATTTGGCCTCAACAAAAGGACGCGGTGTGTTTTCCGTACGGCCCCCGCAAGGAATAGAAAACATCCGACATCTGCGTGTCAATTCACACTAGTTGCGGTGCGGAACGGGTGCGGAACGGGTGCGGAACGGATGCGGCGTTGCCGAAGGTTTCTGCAGGCTTTCTTATTTTTTCCGCATGCCACGTGCGGAATTTCATCAAGCTGAAGAAATTACAGCAGCCGGACAGGAAGTCGAGCGTCGGCATCAAGGTAGATCCGGTATATTTCAAAATAAAACCCATTTTTGGGGGGGAAGGAAGCTAGCTAACTACATAGCATGACATGAGTCGGACATTTAAGACAAAAAAACGAGCTCAGAATAAATAAAACATGAGAAAATAAGAGTGTTTAAACACAAAACGTGCTTACCGATGGTAGAAGTCCCAGAAATAATCTCCAAAAACATATCGACAACAGCCAAGTGTGACTTGTTTACAAATAGGACTCGAAATACACGGTCGCTATCGCGTGAACTCTCCAGCGCGACCCCCGTGACCTTGTGTTGTTCTCTCTTGCCTGATTGCAAATACAACTCAAAAGTCTTTATAAAATACAGATAAAGGTGGTTTATGAGTTCCAAATGTACATTCTGTATGTAAAAGTTTGCTAATATAATCAGCAAATTCAGCACAAAACCTTTTTCTTTGTCATCTTTACAAAATAGCCACAAATGACATCTTCAATACGGTTAGCATAAAACAATGTCACTCCTTCCATCGTTTCTTTGTGAGCTCGCAATGCCACAAAAGATTTGATAGCGTTTGAGGAAAGCCGCCATCTTGTGGTGCGGCGGGTGCAGATTTCCCGGCACCGACGGCTCAAGCGACGCACGCGCTGTCAATCGCAGTCCATGCGGATGCCGTACGGAAAAAGCACCGCGTCAGTTCCACAGTCGGTGTGAATTGGCCGTCATGAGACACGCGTCTCGATACATGATTTGATTCCATTTGTCTGATTTGAATGTCCCCCCCCCCCTCCGCCTGTATTTGTGCGTGTGGTGCTGATGGCGCAGTCTGTGCCGTCTGCCAGGTACGTCGGGCGATGAAGTGCAGGCGTGCGCCGACGAGGCGTCTCCGTGCGTGCTGGAGCGCTTGTGCGAGCTCCACGACGGCCTGGTGGTGGAAGCCAAAGGCATCAAGCAGCACTACTTCAGGCCTTACATACACAAGCTTTTCCGCAAGCAGGTACGCCAACGCCTCGGGGAGCGGCCCGCTGTGTCGCCTGCACGCGCTCATAAATATGTTCCCTACAACGTTTGGTCTCGTTTTGGGGTCCGCCAGGGACTGCTATTGACTTCCAATCCGTTTTTTCCCCTTCATGTCCCCTAACATTATGTCCCATCTTCTTCCATCGTGTCCCCGATCAAGTCCAATTGCCCCCATTTTGCCTCCCGTGTTGCATCATCACGTTAATGTCTCCTATTATGTCCCATTGTTTCCAATAATCTGCCAGTGTTCCCCGTCGTGCCCTACTGGGCCTTATTTGTCCCCGTGGGACCCATTAATGTCCACTTATGTCTCATTTGGCCCGATAATGCGAGTAAGGGAGAAAATGTATTTTCCATAGAGAGAAGCGTCTCATCATGTCTCGTGAGGCCTGTTTTATTTCCTCGAGTACGGCCGGCCCTCTCTTATCGCACGGGTAACGTTCTGGACGCCAGAGATGAAAATAGGCTTGATAGTGACCCTATATTGATTTGATTATTTATTCAAACTTTATGACACTCCTATTAAGGGGCAGGTGCTTTCAAATATATTTACAATTGTGGATTCTACCAAGCAGCTCTTTGATTACGCTGGTCAACACATTTTTACAAAATTGTTTTCATCCGTTTTTTTACAGTAGATGTGATTTATTTATTTATTTTTTAATCTGCCCTCGTTTTCTTCTCCGGCACATCAGGATTTCGTCATAATAATAACAACAACGACAATATAAGTAATATGCATGTGTAATGTGTAATATTAGGGATGTGCCGATCACATTGTTTTGCACCTGAGTCCATGTCCGAGTCACCTGATTTAATTAGATTTTTTTTTCAGTTTTTCAGGCAGTGTATTCAATTAGTTGAGTTTAATGGAGTTCTGTCCTTTCCGCCACACTAAGGTCAAACAAAAACAAAACATGAAAATATCTGAAAAACTTGATGTGCTAGAAAAGAATTGAGTGTCAAAGTACGTTTAGGGACCAATCTTGGATTGAAATTTGCTGTTTTGTGAGTAACATGCAAGTGAGTTGGGGGTATTATTTTTGTCCACTTGGGTTCACCGTCCTCATGTTCCTCACTGTCGTGTGTGTGTGTGACTTTGAATGTGTTTGACTTTGAAAGCCTGGTGAGTGACGTGGGAGTCCGCCAATGAGAGTTGGCTGTTGTTGGCTGAGAATTGCAGTTATCTGTTCGGGGGGAAATCAACAATATAAAATGAGTTAATGTACAGTTGAAAATCCATGAGAAGAAGAAGAATCCAAGAAGCTCGATATGGCGAGGGCCGACAATCTGACTTGATGTTGTTCCATCCTGATCAGATCCTGAAGGGCAACGATGATCTTCTGACTGAACTTTTGGATCCTCACAACTTTATTGACAACAAGTAAATTGTTACTCCTCCGCTTGGTGTTGTTTTGCGTTTTGTCCTCCTGACGCCTTGCTGTGGTTTTGCACTCAGCAAAGCGCTCAACCGCGAGTACGAGGAGTACGTGTTGACGGTGGGAGACTTTGACGAGCGCATCTTCCTGGACGCCGACGCCGACGAGGAAATTGGAACGCCGAGGAAAAGTTTCCAGCAGCCCGCCGCGGGCGCGGGCGCAGGACAGACTACCGGCGGGCAGACGCAGCTTCAGCATCATGTGGAAAAGGTCAACATTTCGTGATCGATCAAATGTAGCATACTGTCAGAAAGACGCTGGCGCATCAGTCTTGTGCGGTTGCCAACAACAAGTGCTAAAAAAAAAAATCACAATGGCACCAACTGGAACAAGATCACACTGTTGCTAATGAGAACAAGTGCTAACGGAAAGACACTGAGGCTAATTAGAACAGGGATGCGCCATTGCTAATAACGCGTGTTAATGGAATCAACCTGACGCCGACTGAGAAGTTATTGCCGCTAATATGAATGAGAACGTACTGACTGGAATACTCCAAGGCCAACAGGAACAGGAACACACCAAAGGTAATGCTAACAGAAAGACTGACGCTAACAGAAGCAAGAACACAACAATGCTAATGATAACAAATGCTAACAGAAAGGCTGATGCTAACAGAAGCAAGAACACAACAATGCTAATGATAACAAATGCTAACAGAAAGGCTGATGCTAACAGAAGCAGGAACACACCGGTGCTAATGATAACAGATGCTAACAGAATCAGACTGCCACCAACTGGAGCAGTACCACACTAAAGCTAATGAGAAGTTTCTGACGCTAACAAAAAAAACAACTCTGAGGCCAAGTGGAACAGAAATGATTATTACTATATAATATTATTATTTCCCCCCCCAGTCCTGGAGCAAATTGTTTTTATGTGGATCACACAATTGTCATAGCGATTTACGATAAACCAATTAAAAAGGAATTCATTATTATTATTCCTTCCTATTCACTTTAACATTCACAATGCGCCAAACAGCAATGAGCACATTTTATAATTTATTTGAGGCATCAAAATCAAAAGAGCCGCAAGACAACTCAAGTTGCAGGCGACACACTTTTTTAATTTTTTTAAACAACATTGCCACAACAACGGAGCTGAGCAAAAAAAAAAAAGTTGGATAATGGTGAGTGCATTGACTCGTTTGCCGCTGTGGAACTTTCAGCCAAGATAGCATTTAGCATTAGCTCAAATAACACGACCGCCGGTCACCAGATTGACTAGCGAAGAACTCGTCCTGGTGAGAATTGATTGTGTATTTGATTTCCAACCAAAGTGTAGCATAGCGTTTTTAATTGTGCAAAACGTGCTCACCCTGTGCAGTCGGCGTCCCTGGCGCCTTCTACGCCTCTGACGGGCCGCGCGTACCTGAAGGAGAAGGACGTGCTGGTGACGCCCGTGTCGTCGGCCACGCAGAGCGTCAGCCGTCTTCAGAGCATGGTGGCCGGCCTCAGGAGCGCGCCCAGCGAGCAGCTGCTGCGCATCTTCAAGTAACGTTGCTTTAGCTTTAGCTTAGCTTAGCTTCAGCCACAACTTTCTGTCTGCGCTCCGCAAATAACCAAAAACTGCTTTGGACGTCAGGTCGTGCTCCAGAGACCCCACGGAGTCCATCGCCAACCGGGTGAAGACGCTGGGACTGACCTTCAAAGAACATTACACCAACGACTCGGAGCACTCGTCGGGGTCGCACATCGGTACGTGCGCACGCCGGAATTTTCAAGTACAGTGGGGTCAGAGGTCAGGCCCAAAAGCCATGTATAGTTGATGCCCGTTGTAATTGCGTAACAAAACAAAAACAACAACCGAAAAATGAATTAACTTTGATTTAATAACATTAATATTAGAGCTGTAAAACGATTACATTTTAAAATCAGATTAATCACATCTTCGAATTTTGATTAATCGCGATTAATCACTTCATTGAAAAGGCTTCTTATCAACATTTCTTGGCCGCCAAAATTGAAGAGCACCTTTTATGTGTTGATTGTTTCTCCATTTAATGATAATGTCTTCCACACTTTTTGGTCAGACTTTGCCGAGAGTCGCCTGAAGCTCGCCGAGATTCTCTTCTACAAAGTTCTGGAGAACGTCTTGACGCAGGAGACCAAGAGGCTGCAGGGGAAAGACATGAGTGTATGCGCACACACATGCACACGAGCATGTCAGACATTTTCACTGATACAAGTCCCATGCTTTCTTACCATGGAACCCAGGGGCAGCAAATACAATGAAAAGAGCAGGGGCCCCAAAATTGAACCCGGTGCAACACCGTATGACTCAGAGCAACCAAGGCTAATGCTAAAAGTTTTGATTCTGCACTTTTTGTTGTCGCAAAACACTCAAAATGCCATCAAACAGCTGGCAGTGAATGAGGTCAAGGACTAAAGGCCTCCTCTCTCATAAACGTGGTTTGCGTGGACGTGTGGCTTTTTATTTCCGTGTGTGTTTTTGTGCGCGTATCGCAGGCTCTGCTGGAGCAGGACATCTTCCACTGCTCTCTGCTGGCGTGTTGCTTGGAGGTGGTTTTGTTCTCCTACAGCTCCCAGCGGACGTTCCCGTGGATCATCGGCGTTTTCCAGCTCGCCCCCTTCTATTTCTTCAAGGTCTGGCGCACACACACGCGCACTCGCGCAGACACACGTTTGTGCGCGCGTGACGTCCCAGCTTGGCCGATGTGCGTGCGCAGGTGATCGAGGTGTTCATCCGCTCCGAGGAAGGCCTGTCCCGAGACATGGTCAAGCATCTGAACCTGGTCGAGGAGCAGGTGCTGGAGAGCCGAGCGTGGACCGCCGACTCTGCCCTGTGGAACGCCTTGCGTGCCGCCGGCAATAAAGTGCCCACCGTCGAGGAGGTCAGAGCAACGCCGCAACAGGCTCAAATTGTGCCAACAGATGAATTTGCAGGCCTGCTCTACGTATACGATGGACCACAAAGCAGCATTTAAAAATCACGGTTTCTTTTTTTTTTTTTTTTCTTTTAAGTGGAAGCCAACCTTAAACATTTCTTGACAATAATACGGTCTATGCAGCCCCACTAGTCTAAACATGACATTCTGATTAATATTACATTTGTGGAATTTGAGTTATGAAGCAAAATCCAGCCGTTTTGATCCATCTCAGGTGGCGACCATTTTGCCACTTGCTGTCGATCGAAGATGACATCACAGTTGCTCAGCTCGGGCAATGGCCAATCACAGCTCACCTGTTTTCGGAAGCTGCGCTGTGATTGGTTGTTACCTGAGACCTGAGCAACTATGATGTCATCTTCAGTCACTGATTTGAATATATGACTGGGTAGCCGATAGCCATACACGTCCGTGCAAGCTGTTGAAGCCACAGGGCGGCCATCTTGCTCCTCCCATCTCATGAGCAGACTACTGTATAAACTATACGGTATACGTAAATTAGGCATTTTTGGTTGGATTACAGTTATAATTCTTAATACATAAAATACAATTCCTCCTGTAAACATCATTAAGCATATAATTTATACATGTATTTAAGGCTAGTTGTAAAGTCCTCTTGTTTATGTTTAATAAATTTAAACACGATAAATCATGCTGTTTCTACTGTCTCAAATGTTCTCCAATTTCCTCCAATACTGTAAATGCATAAGATCGTATGCCGAGAAACGTTTCTTGGGAGGAGCAACATGGCGGTGTCAGGTTTCCCTGTTAGACATTTATTAACCAGAATACCACATTTAGACTGCTGGGGCTGCAGAAAACATATTTTTGTCCAAAATAATTGGGGGTCGACTTCCTCTTTAAGAAAAAAAAGTATTTTTAATCCCCCACAATCGGCCACTTTTCCTTGACCACGAACCGCTCGTGATGGGCTTGTTTGTAAATGTTTTTGCTAATTTGCTTCAGGTGAACTTCCCGTCCAGTTTGGACTCGGGCGGTTCCGCTTCCACCGCTGCCGCCTTCTCCCACCTGCCCCTGGTGGCGCTGTCGCCCATCGTGCATCCTCGCATCCGAGAGTTCCGCTCGGGCGTGGGCAGCATGCGAAAAGGTAAGCGGCTCAACATCAATGTTCCTCGGGTTCGGCCAGGACACACCCAATAATTGTCTTGCACCTAAATTTCCTACACGACGAGGTCTGTCTTTGGTTGGAGCAGAAACACTTTTTCCCCCCAACTTTTACATTTTGGGTTTTTTGGGTTCTTTAGTAATCAGCGTGAGAACTTGTGTGCCAAAATGCGCCAGTTTCTGACCAAAAGGTGGAGAAAAGAAACGTGCCAAGTGGAAAGTGACCTGGTGCTAATCGTTTTGGCTCCTCACATCAAACTACAAATCAACAAAAAAGAAACTGAAAGCCACCAACCAGCAGTCACCTAATGACTGATTTTGGTGGAAACTCACTGAAAATGTCTGGGAGTGAATGAGTTCAGAATGTTTGTGAACGTTTTTGCAACCGTTTGCAACCTTTAAGGAAGCCTGACAAAAAAACACTTGCAAGCCTTTTCTGCTCAATGATAGTTTTTGCCAAGGTACATCTTCATGTTTGAGGTCATCTTGCCAAGTGTGTTCTGTTCTCCTGGCAAAATCATTTTGTGTGAATGAAGTCATGCATTATTAATCGCACTGAGATTTTGTTCTTGCCTTTTTGTTTCCCGTAGAAGTTCCGCCGTCCCCGCTGTCGGTGCACGACCGCTACAGCTCTCCGGCCGCCGGCAGCGCCAAGCGCCGTCTGTTCGGCGACGACCCGCCGGCCCCCGTGACGGCGAGCGGCCCCGTGACGGCGAGCGGCCCCGTGACGGCGGGCGGCCCCGTGACGGCGGGCGGCCCCGTGACGTCTCCCGCCAAGCGGCTGACGCTCAGCTCCGCCGGCACCCTGAAGATCGGCCCCCAGGCGGGCCAGACCACCGTGCTCAGCATACCGCTGCAAGGTGGGAGTCTCGAATGACACCATGCCACAGTTCCACGCAGCGTTGCTCCGCTTGCATCAGTCGTCACGTACAGCAAATGTATTGATTGATACATTTTTCAATTTTGATGCACAAAACATGAATGTATCAGTTGGTCGTATTTTGATGTCCTACTTGCGCACAGGCGGCGAGCACACGATCACGCTGATCCCCGTCCAGCCATGCGACCCGTCGGCCGGCGGCCCCACTCAGTTCCTGCTGACCGCGTCGCCCGGCCGCCCCCTCCCTGGACCGCCGCCGGTCGCCGCACCCGCCGACGCCCAGGCGGGAAGCGCGCGGCCGCAACGCACAGGATCCCTGGCGCTTTTCTTCCGGAAGGTGCAAAATGCCGTACTCTCTAATGTCTGGAGAAATGAACGGTCTTGTGTCTGACTGCTGACCCGTGTGCGTGTGCGTGTGCGTGCGTGCGTGCGTGCGTGGCAGGTGTACCACTTGGCCAGCGTGCGCCTTCGCGATCTGTGTGCCAAACTGGACATCTCGTCTGAGCTGCGTGCAAAGATCTGGACGGCCTTTGAACATTCTCTGCTTCACGCCACAGAACTCATGAAGGACAGACACCTGGACCAGATGCTGCTCTGCACCGTCTTCATCATCGCTAAGGTTGGCCACACACGCACGCGCACGCGCTACTTCAATAGAGTTTGTAAAACAAACACGACTGAGCATTACAGAGCTAACGCTAACATGCTAATGTGATGAGTCAATAGAGAGCTAATGCTTACATGTTAATGTGAGTAGACATTTGAGAGCTAATGCTAGCATTCTAACGATATTAGTCGATTGTGCGCTAATGCTAGCAAGCTAATGTGATCTGAAGGGATTAGTCATTCAATATTTAATGCTAGCTCTCTAATGTGCTTAGTCGTTCAAGAGCTAATGCTCGCATGCAAATGTGATTAGTCATTTGAGAGCTCATGTTCGCATTGAGCGTCAGAATGGAAAGTTAACGCTCGCTTGCCCGTGTGCAGATTTCCAAGGAGGCGCACACGTTCCAGGACATCATGAAGTATTACCGCAGCCAACCGCAGGCTAGCAGCCATGTGAGGACACGCCCGACTACCTACGGCCCGCAGACGGTCACGGCCGGTCTGTTGCCGTGGTGACATGCGTGCATGTGTGTGTGCCGTTTGTGTAGGTGTACCGCAGCGTCCTCCTGCATCGCACTCCCAGACAGCCGGGGGCGCTATCAGATGAGAACATGGAGGTTGACCCTGCGTCGGGAGCAGAATGTAAGCGAAGCTGCTAATGCTAGCATGCTAACGTGACTGCTAACGCTTGACTAACTTTTGGTTTTGGCAGCTGCTGAGAAAACGCGCGCCAACTCCGGTGGCAAAGACGAGCAATCGTGCGAGGAGGAACGCGGCGACCTGATCCAGTTTTACAACAACGTCTACGTGATCAAGATGAAAAGTTTTGCCATGAGATACGCCTCGCATGACAACAGAGTACGCGCACACGCTGTAATTTGATCGAATGGTTTGAAATGAACTTGTGGTCTGTGTCTCTTGTGTGTGCGTGTGTGCGTGCGCGGCAGATGGACGCGCCACCCGTTTCTCCGTTCCCTTCAGTGCGTTGCCACCCGCCGTCTCCTCGCCGAGTGTCTCAGCGTCATAGCGTTTATGTGTCGCCCCACAAAGCGTCGACGGGAGGACTGGCGCCAAACTCCTTCACGTTCCGCATCAACAGCAGCCCCTCCAAGGTACCGTCACATCACCAACAAGCTACTCCTCCACATGGAAGGGAACGTGTTAGTCCAGAGACAAAGTCCTAGTCCCAGAAGAAGTCACTAGTCTCGAGATGCGGTTCTTCTACTTTGCTGCTTTGATACCGGGGTTATAATAAGTTTTGTAATTTTCATTATGGATATATATATTTTTTAGTTTGTATTGGGTTTTATAGTGACTTTGATAGTTTTTTTTAGTTTTAGGTTAGTCATTTGTTTTCTAAATGATTAATTAGATTCGATTTAGAGATTAGATTAGGAACTACAAATGCAATCTGTTTGGCGCACAAGGCAAGTCCCGCCATGCTAACGCTAACCCTTGTTCCTTTCGTCCTCCTCAGGATCTGTCTGACATCAACCGCATGCTGCGTCAAGGCTGCAACGGCCACAAGAGAGCCCTTGGCATGGAGGGTGAGCTGATGATGTCATCAGCGTGCGACTCCCCCAGCAAGCGAACGTGCCCCGAGAACAGCGGCAGCGGCCCGGACATTTTGCTAAAGAGGCTACAGGACGTTGTGTCGGAGAGGCAGAGCCACTGATGGACTGGCTGCCATCGAAAATGTGCCAATGCTAGCACGCTAGTATGATTGCTCACCGCAAAACTAGCGTTAATTCCTTAACATGACTTTTAGCTATAGTGGTCATTATCGAGTGTTAATGCATATGACCGGTCACTGGGGCGCTAACACTTGTTTGCTAACAATGACTGGTTGTGACAAAGCTAACATTAACTCCATAATGGGTCTGTTAGCATCAAAGCGTTAGGTTTTTATCTAACATGGCTAGTCAATACCAAGCTAATGCTAACAGTCATGTGACTGGTCGCTGTGGAGCGAATGCTACCATGCTGACTCTTCATTACGGCGCTAATGCTAACATGTCTGGTTATTAAAAGGGTAATCTGCTAAAAACTATTTAGCTAATTATGTTGCTTGGCCGGTTGCTGTGGCGCTCATGCTAGCATGCTAACATGATTATTTATTACGGAGCTAGCGCTAGCTTTCTAATGTTAGTTTTCATTCTAAAGCTAAGGCTAACTTTGCTACATGTGAACTGTCATTACCCAGCTAATGCTAACTCTGACGCAAATAATGCTAGCACAGTAACATTTGCTAATTTGAGTGTGATCATGTCTTTGTGAGACACTGCAAAGGGACTTCTATGACTTTACGTAAACATACGTATATCTTTGTGCCGTTTGTTCAACACGAGTCAAAGACAACTGAGCCTGTAATGCTAACTGTTAGCATGCTACAAGGGTTTGGTTTTATTTGCTCCGGCAGTCAATCAAAATTATGACATTGGCTATGTTGTCATGAGAAGTTTGTAAAAATGTTTTTGACAAGTTCTTAGCATTTTTGTTGTTTGTGGAATCTGCTTGACTATTTAATGTCAATGTGTGTTTGTGTGTGTGTGAGTGCGCGAGCGTCTGTGTAGCATCTACACACAAGTTTAGCAAGTGTGTTTAATTTTTCTTCATCTTTTTTTGTGTATAACTTTGTAGGTTGACGTGAAATTGAAATCAGTTTGGAAAAAAAGTATTTGAAGTGGTTGTTTTTGTACTACACAATAATATCCATCCATTCATTTTCTGAACCTCTTATTCCTCAAGGGTTGCGGGCACACTATAATAATACATTATTATGCCTAATATCATACAATTTATACATTAAAATTACAGTAAGATTTTGTCAAGAAGCAGTCTTCAACCTTTCTTTACTCCTATTTCACATAAACTACATTTATTAAAAAATTTTTAATGTGTACAAGTTTGAAAAATGAAGGGAATCTCACATTTGTCTGTCTACCGAAATTAACCGTCGGGGTTAGGGTTGTGTTTGTATTTAAAGTGAACCACTTCAATACATTGTTGTTTCAAAATGTATATACCACTTTATCTATTACAATTTATCTTTTATATACGTGGGTGTGCGCGTGCACTGAAATTTTTTGACACATTTTGTCTCAGTCTAAAAATACAGTAATGATTAAAATTTAAATTAGGGCAGATTTAAGATACGATAGATTTTTTTTTTTTAAAGATCATATAATTAATCTTGTAGCAGGTCATCTGGCAAGTTTAAATAAAATGTATGACAAAACATGACATTTAAATGTATATATATCTTTTAAAGTGCTACTGAACAAATGTATTTGTGGTGTGGCACTGGCAGCAATGAGCTTCCGTAGCTTTCTACGTCAGGGGACAATGGAAAAGAAAAAGTTTTGCGGTCCCTCGCAAATATTAAAATGCAAAACAACGTAAAGATTGCATTGGAACATTTATCCCATGTCACCTCAGTGGCTCCGTATCTTTCTAACTTGCACAAAGTGCAATCAAACTAGAATTGAGGGATGAGAGTGCTGAGAAAGCTTATTTCTTGGCGCCTCACCTTCGTTTTGTAACGTGTTACAAAGCACGATTTTTTTTTGTAAAGCTCAACGTTACTTCTTGTATTAGGCCGTTACTGTGAGCTTCAAAATTAAACTCATCGCGCCTAAATCTCAATTATATTTTTTATTGTGAATGCTCAAACCGGAAATGCCGAAAGGCACCACCAGTGAAAACTTGGCGTCAAACGAGAGGGTGTAGTAAGTAGTAGTGCAAGAGAGGAAAGATGGCGTCGTTACGTGTCGCGGTGCTTTCGGGCAGCGGGAGAGCCCTCCTGCGCACCCAGAAAACCATCACGACGCCAAAGGTACATAGCCGGAAGGTTAGACATTGGCCATGCGGCGCTTTTAGCACAAAATGGGGTTAACTGCCGCACGGGTACGGACGTCCTAGCTATGAGCTAATGCTAACGCGGATTCCAGTCGGCAGGTTGAGACAAGGTCACACACGCGTTCTGCCGTCGCATACACACTTCAGTCTTGTATTGTTTTAGGTGAATAAAATTAAAAGCATCGACAAACCTCTAAAGAACGCCGTCACTAACTTTTGAGTTAAATGACATCACGTAGTAAAGCCAGAAACTGGAGCAATGTGTCAATATCAACCCAGTTGGGCTTTATTATTCCACGTTTGGCCATACCGGAAGCACATTAAAGTGTTTATCTAACTGGCGTTGACATGTGTTTGAAACCCCGACTATCAAGCAACGTTAAACTTGCCAAACATTCACCGTTTATTAGAGGCGCTGAGCTAACCGGTTAATGGATGCTCACCCGGTTAGCATCTAAAGGTCCGAGTGGACTTCCGGTTAGCCTGCCACAGACCGAGTGGACTTCCGCTTATCCGTCTTGCGCTTCCACGTCCACCTCAGGTCTTTTTGTAGTTTTGCGTGTAAACTGATTTAGATCGAGACCAGCATCATTAGTCAGATCTTTTGAAGACTATCCCAGTGACTTAAGTATACATGTAAAGAAAGTTATGACTTTTAAAGCAGTGAAAATGCAGCAATTTCTGTCCAACGTCATCATACAAAGAAAATATTGGTCAAGATATATTTGGTGGGACTTTTTTTCCCTCCTTTAATCCACATTTCCAACTTTCTTGAGCATTATCCTTTTTGCACTTCTCCCGAAAAAACACGTCAAATAGTCCAACAGAGAGAAAATCAATTTTGGTCAAACTGCTCAATGAAGTACACTTACATATGGCGCTTTATCTACACCGAATACAGCGGTTCCACCGCCGCGCAAAATTCGGGTAAAGAGAAATCTTTGTTCTTCATTGTAATGTGTTAATGCCAAAGTGAAAAAGATCAAAACAGACCAATCTTTACCAGTCTGAAAATGGCATTTTTTTTCCGATTCCACTAAGTTGTCATCAGCGACTGTGCGTTTGTAACTGAGCCATTAGTAGCTAAGTTCATGTATGCCATTGTTTTGCTCGCAGGCCAAAATGTCCTTCACCAGCCTTCCTCGCGGCCAGAAGGTGGCGCTGACCACGCTGGGCGTGGTGGGCGCGGGCGCCGCCGGCCTGGGCCTGGCCCTGCACCAGTCCGTCAAAGCCTCGGACCTGGAGCTCCACCCGCCCAACTACCCCTGGAGCCACGGCGGGCTGCTGTCGTCCCTGGACCACGCCAGGTTAGACAAAAGTTCAGTTTGTTGTCATTATACAATCTTAATTCATTCATATTACATATTGTATTATATTACATACATATTCTATATAATTCATTCATGTCATTCAATTCATATTACTTACTTGATTATTGCTAAGACAATATGTCTTTTTTCCTTTTACAAATGAATGAAATAAAATTGATTCTGATGTTTTTTTTATTTTGGAATTCTTCAAGGGTAGTCATCATTAACCAATTACTGAATCAAAAAAACTACAAAATCTTAGTAGAACTTAGTTCCTCAGTAAATGTTGCCGGTCAGTGATTCGCCAGCGGCGGGGCCGTTCGTTCGTCATTATTTGTCTAAATGGATGCAACAAAATCTTCCAGAGCCCAGTTTAAGAATACGGATCTTTTTATGTGTGAAATGGGACTCTTTGATTTGTGGATTGCCATCGTGTGTGTGTGTGTGTGTGTGTGTTTGCAGTGTTCGCCGCGGCTACCAGGTGTACAAGCAGGTGTGCTCGGCGTGCCACAGCATGGAGTACCTGGCCTTCCGTAACCTGGTGGGAGTGTCGCACACCGAGGAGGAAGTCAAGGTCATCGCCGAGGAGGTGAGCTTCTTCATCAAAATGCTAATCGTATCACAACAATCAAATGATATTTTTAGAATGGACGCGTGTGGTTCGAGTGCCGGCCATTTTACAACTTGTCCTGGCCCTCAGGTTGAGGTGGTAGACGGTCCAGACGAGACGGGCGAGATGTTCACCCGGCCCGGCAAGCTGTCCGACTATTTCCCCAAGCCCTACGCCAACCCGGAAGCGGCCCGCGCCGCCAACAACGGCGCTCTGCCGCCCGACCTCAGCTACATCATCAGCGCCAGGTACGCTAAATTGCGCCTTGGCTATTGCCACTCATCGCTCCACCCATTTCACTTCACACGGTCACCAAGTACAGTTGAAGTACCATATTTTCACGACTAACGGGCGCACATGAAAGTTTCCTCAAAAATCGACGGTGCGCCTAATAGTGAGGTGCGCCTTGTGTGTGGACCGAGGTCCGAAATCTGACTGTGTGAGAGAACTTCCCGCACACATTGCTTATATACAAGAAAGGCGGACCTGACTGAGGACAACATGAGAGCACGGAAGAGTCCGTTTGGTGGCCCGTTCTCCAGCCCCTCCTCTTCCTGTCTTAAGAGTTGTTCAACAATCAGGCTTAAAAAAAATGCGAGTGTTGGCGTTAATATTAAAAAATATATATATATATATGCCAATATTTTCCTTTTCGTGGGAATGAATTATCGGCTCCAAATATTGCTTATTGGCCTCCTTGACGACTAATAATGGTATCGGTCCTGAAAAAAACTCTTGTTGCGTGCCTGTCCAAAGAATGTTCTTCTGCTCGTCGTCCCAGGCACGGCGGCGAGGACTACGTGTTCAGCCTGCTGACGGGCTACTGCGAGCCCCCCGCCGGGGTGGAGGTCAGGGAGGGTCTCTACTACAACCCCTACTTCCCCGGACAGGCCATCGGCATGGCGCCGCCCATCTACAACGAGATTCTGGAGTACGACGACGGTAAGTTGGCAAACACTGAAGGGCCGTTCAAAAATAAAGTCGGGAAATGAGGAATGCGCAACTTGGCTTAAACCAAATGATATCTGGAAACGTTTTCTTCAAAACAACAAAAGCCAAAACAAGGAAAAACATTCAATATGAATGGTACACAAGACATGAGAAATAGAGATTGCGTAGGCATGAGACGATTATCGTGGTGTGAAAATGTCAAGGCTTCAATAACCGCTAAGGCTACGTTGACACTGCGGGCCGTGATGTCCCAAAAAATCGGATTTGTTGATAATTCTCTCTTCTTTTTTTTTTATAAATAGATTCCCAAAAAATCTTTCATTCTTTAAAAAAAATACAAAATGAAAGGGGAGAGAAAGAAGTGAAACTTTATGGTATCTGCCGCCGAAAAAATAAATAAATAAAATAAAAGTGAAAAAACAACAATAGTAATAAGAGTCAACACAAAATAAATGACATTAAGCAGTCAAGATGGTAGCAAAATGATTCCCAGACCTTGTACCATATATATTTTTCCAGAAATAGGAATGGACTGAGATGATTTAGTTTTATAATCCAGATTGTTCCACAAACTGACACCTTGAGTTGAAATTCATCGTTTGTTTTGTTTTCTTCTGTATTTAGGTTTGGAAAAAAATATCTATTCCTCTTAATTTGTACTTGCGTTCTCTTTTTTTGAATTTGATTTGCATGTTAATTGGTAACATTTCGTGTTGAGCTTGATCATTATTTTAAGGTGCTTAAACTGCATCAATTCATTGAGTTTTTAGTTGTATAAATATTGGATTCGTGTCATTCCGATACCGTTTTTTGGCCCCCGATTCCGGTACCCAGTTTTGCAGTATCGTCCGATTCCGATACCGATACCTGGGTTGTTGTTTTTTTTTCCAACATGAAAACGCTGCCCTGCCATTGGTTCAGAGCATTCAAGGGCCAATCGGATGTCTTAGCTCGGCATGCGGTGAACACGTCACACATCAGTGAATGTTGTGCTCAAATAAAACACAAGATGCTGCATCCAAAGTCCTGTATTAGCGTCGGAAATAATAGTATCGGCATGTTACTTGTTAGTACTTGCCGATAGCGATATTTTTGTCGGGGCCTCGGCGGATACCGGTAATTAGTGTGGTCTCGCATCCAAAAAGGACACAAATAGCACTTTTCTGTGGAAGAAAAATGGGTTGTGTGGAGGTTTTGCAGGAATAGAACAATCAATGAATTATGTAACAATAACAAATATTCTCTAACCTTGTGTAATTCGATCGATTTGCCATGTTATTTATGCGCTTCCCATGTTAAATGTTCATCAATAATAATAATAGCAGCTACAAACTTGATTTCATTAGCCCTTTCTATTTCTATACCTTGCACGGTCAGTGTTGCTTCAACATCCATATTTCTACAACTGAAAATCATAAATCTGGTATGTTTATAGACAGTCTGTTGGCGTTGAACCACTTCACCATAATATTCTTATTTCTATTACTTGTAATACATTTCCCCGCATAAAATAAAGTGGCGTCGTCTGCAAACAAAATACATTTGAAATAGTTGTAATATTTTATGGAACAAATGCGGTTTCTAATGTGAACGGAACGCGTCCGTGATGTGACCCGCATATGCAACACGCGACGTACGAGGTTGCATTTGGAGGAGAGAAAAAAAAAAAATTGGAATTGAGCTGCAGTGTGAACATGCTCAAATACTGGCTGTCATTGGTAATGAGAGGGGATGTCGAAGCGGGGGCACAATAGGATTGGCTGCTAGCAGAGTTGAGCAAACCAGAGGGAAGGTCAGTTCAACGCTACAAATGGTAAGATTGTGACCGTCGATATTCGATGTATCGTTCATATGCAGCGCATACATTAAATGTGGTCCGTTTGTTGTAGAGCGCAAAGAATGCGTGATCGCCTTGTAAACATCAAATACGACATCTCCATGTTTCAACAGGGACCCCCGCCACCATGAGCCAGGTGGCCAAAGACGTGTGCACCTTCCTGAGGTGGGCGGCGGAGCCCGAGCACGACCAGCGCAAGCGCATGGGACTCAAGGTCACACACACACACACACACACAAATGTGCATGTCACCTTCAAGAAAATGGGCAATTTGCAATATCGGTCTTCTTTTTTTGGGGGGGCCGCAGCTGTTGATGGGCTCAGCCATCCTGGTGCCGCTCCTGTACTACATGAAACGACACAGGTGGGCTGTACTCAAGAGCAGGAAGATTGCCTACAGGCCGCCCAAATAAGGGCGCAGGACGACACACACAAACACACGCCTCTGTGACAAATCCACATCTTGCAATCTTGTTTATTACACAAACAAACAAAATGGGTAACAAACTGGCTGCTGTGTGTCAACATTTGATGGAAATGTTTTCGTTTGTTAAATACTCGACAACCATGTGAGGATCTGTTTTACTGTACAAAATAAATTATATCCAGAAAAGAAAACCTTTGTTCAACAAAACATTCTCCATGTAAGTTAGAAAAGTTCTTTCTTGTGTGTAAGCCCCCAAAAGTAACATTTCAAACATTCAATATACTTTCCATAGGTTGTCATGTATGAGCTCTCAGAAAGGAGCATTTAGTGTTAGTAAAAAGAAAAAAAAATGCTAATGAGTTTAGATTTTTTTTGTCAGAAATGTACAACTTAAAAAAATGAATAAAATACTCAGCGATATCTCAGCAAATTAGGCAGTGTGGAAAAGCGCATGAATTTCAGCAGGACCTGCCGAGATGCAAAATCCACAAATTTCTCTCTCTCAAATACACGTTAGCATTCAACCCCATCCAAACTAGGGATGCACAATAATATCACTCGCCGATAATTATTGGCAATTATCGACCAATTTGACATCAAACAAATTTAGCATACATAGAGCATAATCGTGCATCCTTTGTCCAAACTTAGCAGCTAAACATAAAAATTGTTCTGTACATAAAAAAATTGCATCATTGCCGCCGCCACTTCGGACGAGTTCACAAACTCAACACTTTGTTGTTGAGCGGAAGTGTCAGGCAAACGATTCCCAAAAGTTGAACTACTGAGTACCGTTTTTTCTAGCTCTTGATGGTGGTTGTCGTCCTTTTGACTAGATTCACTTCAATGTGGTTCCTTAGCAACAAGACGATCAACAAACTGGTACCGCTTTGGCCTGAGCGCGTTTCTCAATGAATAATTCAAGATCGCTTTCATACAAAGTACAAAACAATGATTGGCTGAATTTCGTGATGGAAAACTGAATATGCTTTGTGATTGGTCGGTGTACATCGTTCTTCGCCCGATTGTATGTCTGTAGAATGACTTCCACTCTTTTGACTTGGACTGAAAGAGAACTTCAACCATCATAATAATATTATAATAATAATATAATTCCTTTGTAAATTCTCCCCCCACCCAAAAAATAATCATTTAACTTCCTCATCTGTGATCACATTGGTAAATAAAGTCAAGAAAAAAAAGAGTCACCCATTCCCAGAGCCCCCCAAGAAGGCTGAGGGTCCGAAAGAGCGTCTCGTCACGTCAGGACTCGGGTCCTTCTTCATCCTGCAAAGTTTCTCTGTGCCCCCTTCAAGGTTTTATTTGAGCACCAGCGTGGCCTCAGAACCGTCTTTCCTCTTTGGGTAGAGTCCGTGGACCAGGTGGTGCTCGCGCCTCAGGAAGGCGTAGAAGTAGTCACACATCAGCAGGATCTGAATGTGGCAGAGGAAAAGATCAGCGGGAGAAGAGCTGACCACCAAAGCATTTTCGCCATCACATTTCAGGCACTTGCTGTGAATAGTTGGAGGACAAAACACAGAAAAGTATAAAGTAAACACACACAAAAAAAAGGCATGTTTGACCTGAGCCAGGTTGAAGATCAGCGTGGTGGCATAGTAGAAGTTGGCGTTGGCGCTGCCCGCGTAAATCCACAAGTGCCACAAGACCGGAAACAGAGCCGAACATGTCAGCAGCACGAAGGACACCAGGGAGACGTTCCGAAGGACTACAAATGACAAAACACCACAACTTCATTTCCATCCGGACAGCGGGAGCGCGGACGCCACCCCTGGGACGGCGGTCCTGCCTGACTCACATCTGCTGAGGTGACTCCAGACGGGAAGGAAGGCCATGTAGAGGGAGACGTCGCCCACCGTCGGGTACGACTTGAAGATGGCCATGATGGCGAGCTGCATGAAGATCAGGAACACCGGATGCTCCCTGGAACGCACAAACGCCGTTTGGACGCACCAATTTGGCTTCTCTTTTTTTTTTTTCTTCTCGCCCCTCCTCGGCGTGAGGGACGACTCACTTGAGCTTGATGGACAGAGGGACGGTGTAGATGAAGACGTTGATCTGGAAGACGCAGAGGAAGAAGAGGCGGAAGTGCTCGAACATCTCGGCGAAGAAGTACCAGAAGAGGCCGATGTTGGGCGTCAGGTCGGGAACCGAGAGGCTGAAGACAAAAGCGGCGGGTTAGGAACCGTTTCATCTTCAAATTTGTGTGGACCGTTTCACATGACCATGGGCTTTAAGAAGGAGCCCTGAGGGACGCCACTTCCAAACGGCAACAGTTCAAAGAGATTTCAGTATTCAAAAGCTGAGCTGTTGGCACGCCTCACTTGACCTCTTTTCAACGAACCGATACCCAACCCTCCTTTTGACAAGACAATCGCGGTCCTCCCGTGTTGCGTTAGCCGAGGTTTCGCTTGAGCGCACTCACATGAAGCCGTAGACGGCGGGCAGGAAGTCCCACGAGCCCAGCAGGAAGAAGGAAAGGCCCACCATGACGAAGAGGCTTCCCAGGTACATGAAGGCGTACTGGGCCACGAACCACCAGAAGCTCAGCCGGCACGCGTTGATGGGGATAAACTGACGCTGCGCGCGCACACAAGCAGTCGCGTCATGAGTTTTGCCCAAGCGGGCTCCTCGCTCCATGAGCGATTCGCTTCTCGCATATTCAGATTGTTTTCTGCTCTTGTGCCTTGCTCACCTGCATGAGGTAGAGCAGAGCGGCGGCGCACAGCGTGAGCGGGTAGATGCTCTGGTACGTGGCCAAGGCCAAGAAAATGGCGCTCAGCAACACATTTCCTGTCCACAAAACAAAGGAGTGACGCCGAGCGGCTTCCCAGCGGAGGTCGGCGCGCCAAATTGCAACGGGCGCCGCGCGCGGCTCACCTTTGACCGTGGACAGGATGAAGAGCGACACCACCGCGTTGTTCAGGCCACACGTGGACTTGGCGACGCAGGACAGCACGGTGAACGGGTTCAGAAGGTAGCTGCGGGCGGGACCACATGTGACATCCCGGAGGGCAAAAGACGACTTCTTCTTTGGCTTCTTTGACAAATGCAGCGGGAGACGCGCTTTTTCTTCTTCGTTGTTTTTAAAAAGTTGACCAAGTTTCAAGAAACGCGTGCGGCCAAAATCAAGCAACGGCTTATAAGCACTCACTACTAACCTCGTTTGGGACTTCGCATTTATTGTTTTTTTCTCCAATCTATTTCCCCCCCTACTTTTTAAAAATTCAATTCTAATTTGTTTTTAGCACAAGTTGAATTTTTGCAAAAAAGTATTTTGAAATTCTCAAATGATTGTTTGACCGTTCAACTTCTAAACCACATGACGAGCGATACCAAAATAAAGTACATTTAAAATGAACCCTGAAATGTCAAGTATATTAAGTGAAAAAAAAGACATTTTTGCAAGAATTTTAGTTTTATAAACATAAGATATAGTTTCAGTTAGTTTTTGTTTTTTCCCCCTAAACATTTACAAGTTTTTTTTCAGTTTTTGTTGGTTTTTGTTAACTATAATAGCCGTCATTTATTATTTTTTTAAACGGCAATAATTGACAAAATTGAATGAAATGCTTTAAAATGGCTGACGATATGCAGAACTCTGTTTCCAGCAAGGTTATGTAACGAAAAAAACAAACTAAAATCAAAAAAAAAATTGTTAATGAAATAAAATAAAAAATGAAAATGCATAAAAAAAATAACAAACTACATTTTATGTTTAGAAAGCTAACTATAATCATAGCGAACATGTCCTTCGTTTTAGTCTTTGGTAATTAATTTAATACCTGAATGATTTAAAATCGATTTATTTCAACATTTATTGGAACGAAGACGTTCGAAAGCGTCACCCAGAAGTGACGTCATCTCGCAGCAGCCAATAGAAAAGCTGACGTCCTGCTTGACTTTTGGCTCAACGGCTCAGCTCGCCTGCTTTTTCATTTAACTCAGCCCAAATCAAACGCTGGGTAAGAAATGTTACTTTTATTTTACAAAATAATAATACAATTATAAAAACTAACAGAAGCACCCTAAAAACCTCATTAAAACGAGCTAAATTTAAAAAACAAAAGTCAAAATGAAATAAAAACTAAGTCAAATGAAAACGCCCAAACTACAAAAGCCCGATTTCCAAGTCTGTGGCCGCGTGCGTGCGTGCGTCTTGTCTCGGTACTCACAACATGGCCACCTTGAGGGGGACGTAGTGCATCTCTGCGGGGCTTCGGACCAGCTCGTGGCAGTCGGCGGGGTAGCGATCGGCTTCCAGGGCAAATTTCTGCTTGCGGAACTGGAAAGACCATCGACAGGCGGCGCTGCTTATCGATCGTCCGTGACAATGATTGACGCCGATCCCCAAGTTTGCCTTCCTCACCACTTGTTTGTTGTAGTCCCGCACGGCGTAGTAGAGGGCCACCGCCACCATCACGTCGGCCAGCTGGAGACACAGCGGGAAGCTCTTTGAGTTTTCACCTTGTAGAGGACGGACGGACGCGCTGGGCCACTTTCAAGGTGTTTATGGTCAGCTTTTCTAATATTTCCTGACCATAAGACGCCCCACAGGGTTTTAGTGTGCCAGGCATCTTAGCGTACTTTCTTCATTGGAAATAACCGGCAATTACCGTAATATTGTTTTCATTTTCACAACTTTTGCTGCTCTTATTTTTATTTTTTTTACCTGAACAAATTGTAGAGGATTTGCAGTCGTCCTTGTTGAACCCTTTTGAAGATAGACGCTAGTCTTGTTTTAACCTGCACTTCTTTTAAATGATTGAAGGTAGTTTTGTATAAATCTGCGCACCATTTAAGAGATTGACAGAACCTCATTTTGGATCTTGTCAGCTGCAACCGTTTAACAATAAGCGCACATGACACAATGCTTACCATGAATGTCACCTCTGCGTAGTCCACCAGGAAGTGGAAGATGTAGATGATGAGAGGCGTCTAAAGACAGAAACAAACATTTATCCACATGTAATGGTGTGTGTGTGTGTGTGTGTGTGTGTGTGTGCGCGTGTGTGTGCGTGCGTGCGTGCGTGCGTGCGTGCGTGCGTGCGTGCGTGCGTGCGTGCGTGCGTGCGCGCGCGTTTAATCCCTCACCTCATGAAACACATCTCCCGCATATGGCGACACTCCCAAGTCCAGTAGAGCCAAACCTTCAACCACTAAAACAACAAACAAACAGAGGATTATTTATTGGTCTTTCATAGGTTAACCTTCAGGCCTTGTTGGATTTTACAGCTCCTAACGACAATGTTCAATCTGTAAAATAAAATAAAAATTAAAAAACGGTTTGCTTCTTTTACTGCATAAAGTTGTTAACACCAGTTCTTGTCCAGAATATGAGAGATCCATTCAGGAATCGAGGTGAACATGAAAGGCCAGTATAGAGCGTAAAGGGTTAAAACCTCATGTACTGCTTTCTTTGATGGCCTTATGAATGTATGAATATTGTGTTTTGTGGAATATGATCAAGCAGGAAAAAATAGCCAGCAGGGGTTTGGGGATCATTTTGTGTTGACATGCTGTCGCCTGAAAATGACGTCCCAGTGCTGCGCGGGCTCAACGTGCGAACGTCACATGACCAAGGCCAGCAAACAGGTGAGCCGTGGCGGAAGGTCGTTACCTGAGCCCGCCCGGCATTGTGATGTCATTTTCAGTCGACCGTCGCTCGCTGCAAGTGGCAAAATGGCCGCCCAGAGATAAATGAAAACGGGTCATTTTTATCCCCCGAATATCGCTTTTGAACTATCGGGGGCGCATTAAATACATTACATTGTAAAAAGGTTTTGCCTCGGCTTCCCCTTTAATATGTGTGATGCTACAACGACAAACACAACTTGGGCTGCCAAATATATCATTTTTAGTTGTATTATTATTATTATTTTGATTAACCGTCAATCAATTTGTCGTTCCTTTATTCAAAAACAGGACATTCAGCTTACCAGTGGCGAAAATGCACAAACATGAAGATAAACGGTCTGATTTCATGACTACAAAGAGAAGATTTACTGTTGAGCAGTTGAAAATGAAAGGATTTTGATTAATCGATAGTCAATGGTTGATTGAGATGTTGCATCTCTAAACAGAATAAGAATATAGTTTAACAACTAAAAACATGCTAAACTTTGGTAATACGATACAGCTCCTGTTACATTGTGGCAGTGTACCTAATTATGTGTCCATGAAGTCCCTGAATGGAGGAAGTGGAACATCCGGGCATTGCAAAATGAAAGTTGCACACATTTTCCGGTTGAAAGCAATAAAACACGGTAACATTCAAAACACCAAAGTACGAGTACTGTTTTTCGTGTTCGCTCGCTTCTGGACCGCCGTGTGGATGTAAATAAGAAGCCAATTCAAACGTGGCTTTGTGGGCAAAGTGCTTTACAAAGCAGCACACTGGAACGATGCTTCACACGTACAACGAAGCCCCCTAAAGAAACACCCGAGTGGCGGTCAAGCTCACCTCTTTTCCAGGCGGTTAACGGGGACGTCACCTCCACCCTCTCGGCGATCAAATGTGCCAAAGTGGACCTAAAAAGAGCTGCACGGATAGTGACGGCCACGATGAGCAGTAGACTCAGTGGTGTCGCCATCTCGGCAATTTCATCAGCGCGCGGGGCACGCTGGGAAATGACGTCCCTGACAGCAATCAAGTGACATCATAAACGATCAAGTACATAGCTAGTTTCTAGATTAAGTTATGAAGTGCCTATTTACCGTAAACAATTGAGTAAATTTGTAAACAAATGCTTTTTATTTTATTTTATTTTTTTACTTGCACCAAGAACACATAAAAAGCGAGTTTCGCTGTTAAGAGTGCGGAATTAAAAAAAATTAGCTAACGGTTTCACAGGGACATTTTATGTGCTGGGAACAAAACACAACCGTCAAGTAAAGCTAAAATTATTACGGAACTCATATTGATAATATTTCACTAAAACGCGATTGGTTTGTTGTCAGCTTTCAATATTAATCGTAGTACGAAAGGTAACGTACATCAAAAATTGTTAGTGAGTTGGTATAATATAATAACGCGGGAGAACGAAGATGAAAGATTTTAAAATGGCCGCTGGAAACCCCTAGTTTTTTTTCCTCCCAGAGGAGAGATCATACGTATGATATCGAAATATTATCTTTGACCCGTTGGTGTTCATTTAAATAGTCAGTAGTTATTTACTAAGCAGTATTGTTCCTCTTTGCGCTTTACGTTGAAAAGGCCGAGCGGGAAGTGCATCCGCCCCCCGAGTGTGAGCGTGTCAACATTTCATTTCGTTTTCGTTTGGGTCGTCCACATTTGATTGTTTTTGTCCTATGGCGGGTTTGGAGTTGCTGTATTCGTGCTGCGGCGACGCCATCTCATGTCCGCAGGACGCCGTCGTGTGTTTCGTCCACTGGGAGGTCGTCAAAAGCGGATACAAGTGCCTCGGCTACGGGGATGAGGTAGCAAACCGTCGCTATCGCGCTCGCGGCGCTACTTGGTGATATTTGAAGACAAGACGTAATTCTTTGTCTGCTGTCCTGCGCATTTGGTTCTGTAACTGCTGTTTTTATTTTTGGGCGGCGATGCTAAACCGTAGATGCTAATGCTAAACAACGTCGCGTTTTTAAAGGAGACATTTTAGGCAATTTTCACAAGCGTGTCCGTTTTGGGTTGCTACAAAAGCATATTGCTGCGATGCCAGAGAGAGAAAAGTTGAAAATCACTTTTTAACATGATAACCTATCACGTTAAAACCCAGTTTAGCTAAATTGAGGAAAGGATCCAATTGAACACAGTGACAAGAAGTCACACACACTTTTCTAGTCTTTTCAAAAAGCACTTTTTTTTTGCAAAGAAACAATTTCTTCCGGTTTAAATCTATAATGTATGATTGTGTGTAGGGGTTGTATTTTAATAGTTTATATCTTTTTAGACACATGGCCGTATTTTTTTAATGTAGTTTTGGAACAGCAGTGCATTTAGGTATCCGGTAACTTTGATTTGTAAGACACAAAAAGTCTCCACATGTAACCTGAACCTGGACGAATTGCCTCGTTTTCGTTTGCCGAACATTGACTTGAGACAACTTGTCAAAACGATGAAACTCACCCTGTAATAACGTGATACTGAGCCTTTGTAGCTTACAACAGATACCGAGAGACTGGAAGAGTCACAGAAAGAAGAGTGATATCAGTAAAAGGCTTAAAGAATTTTTTTTTCCTTTTTCATTTGTTGCTGTTGTGTTTGTCAGGCTCGGAGCAGCGACAAGAAGTCGGAACTGCTGCCGTCCGAGTGGAGCAGCAACAAGGTGGAATACGCCCTGAGGTACGCCTCAGAGATGGGAGACGCTCAACTGCTGCTCAAAGCGCTCCTGGTCGATTCTGCGCTCGTCTTCAACCTCATGGTAGGAAGGACATCAGCGGCGTCAGGATGTCGCACTCGCTTGGGGGCGGGGTTGCAAAATTTGGGCAATTTGCCAAACTGGAGAAGTAACAGAAGAGCTGTTTCTTTTTTTTTGTTGACCTGATTTATTGATGAATCAGAAAACTACTCAACAACTTAAGTTAATGTCAAATATTTATTTTTTGCAGCCTGACAAATGTTTGGCGGATATTTTGAAGGTGATCCTCGTGGAACTTGAAACTGGGAAAGTCTTTGGAATTTCAGCCTCTCAGCAGTAAATTGATCTTTTATGAAAGCAGGCTGCTTGTCTTGCTGTTGAATGAAAGACAACATTTGCTTTTACTTTGCAACAAATTGTCAACGTGTCAACAAGGCTGATTTTCTGACGGATGTTGCGGGCCAAAGTAGCGACAAAATCATAATGCATTTAAATTTGTACCCGTTTGAAATAATGTCCTGTTTGGCCACATGTGACAATAATGACATTGACCTTTTTTTCATTTTCATTTTCATTTCCACCAATGCACATTTAGTTTAAGATAAAGATTAGAGACTATTTAAGACAATTTTTCTTTTCTTTTTATTCGTGCCCTGGTACGAATCTTGATTTAGTTTTTGTCAGGAAATGTTAACTAGCGAATTTAAATCTCGCCGTTGACGAATGTCGCGCCGACTAATAGTCTCTCGTGCGTTTGCGTAGAATCGCAGCACTCAGCAGAGCTCGGACATGATCGTCAACCTCAATGAGCACGTGGACGCCGCCCACCTGCGCACCTTCGACAGGTAAGCGCCACTTGAGTTCTGCTCAGTGAGCGTCACTGGATTTGCGCTACGTTCAAAATCTGCATCTTAAATGTCATGGCTTTATTTCTGTCTTTAGAGCAAGGTTGGCCAATTCCGGTCCTCGGGGTCCGGAGTCCTGCAGGTTCTCCATGTTTACGCCCACTAACACACCTGATACCAGGATCGTTATCAGGCGTGCTGACGAGCCGATGATATGAATCAAGTGTGCTAGTGGACGGAAACATCTCAAACCTGCAGGACTCCGGACCTCGAGGACTGGAATTGGTGAACCCTGCTTTAGAGTTTTGTTGTTTTTTGCTAAAAAAAAATAAAATATGAGAAGAAACGTTTCGATGTTACTATAAAAATGATGTGCTAACACGTATTAAGTAAGGGTGTCAAAATTAGTGCGTTCATTTAAAGTTTCTTTGACCCCCCCCATTAGTTTTAAGCATTCCAAGATTTCTTGTATTTTTATTCCGTGTGTGTGTGTGTGTGTGTGTGTGTGTGTGTGTGTGTGTGTGTGTGTGTGTGTGTGTGTGTGTGTGTGTGTGTGTGTGTGTGTGTGTGTGTGTGTGTGTGTGTGTGTGTGTGTGTGTGTGTGTGTGTGTGTGTGTGTGTGTGTGTGTGTGTGTGTGTGTGTGTGTGTTCAGGGTGTTCAAGGACGTGGGCGTCCTGGCAGCGGCGGTTCGGTCTCGTCTGCTGCCGTCGCGGGACAAACGCACGCAAGCGGAGCAAAGTGAGCGGACGCGGAGGCCGGACAGCCACGATGAGGACCACGACGACCCCCTGCGCGTCCCCGACAGGCACCCGCGACACGCCGTCCAGCCGCACTGGTACCGCCCGCCAAACAAGCAAAGTCACATGCGGGGGGGGGGGCAGAAAAGGCGCAAAATGTTGCTAGCCCTGAAAGGCCTTTCTGTTATCCAGCTTGGAGTCAAAAGTATTGGGACACGGCTTTGCGTTGAGTAATCAGATGTTCACTTCTTGGAAGACCAGTTCATCATTCCCGCCCACGCACTCTTACAACGTCCACAAAGAAATTTCTGATCCACTTTTCCTCCCTCTCCTTTTTTTTTGTCTCAGAATTGGCACGTTTTCTTCCCCTGTCCGTGTCCCAATACTTTTGTCTTAGCCACCGTGGCAAGCGATTTCTTAGCTTCCCGTGCCGCCTAACCTGCTCACCGGCATCCCGCCGCGTCTGTTTTTCAGGCCCGATCCCATGGCGCCGCCGTTCTCGGTGGGAGGCGCCGATCTGGATCCGTTGGGGTGAGTCGCCTGCCAGCCCCGTCCCGTCCGTTCAGCCGCATCGGCTCGTTAGCGAAATGCAAACAAATCATTCAAACAAATATTACAAAAGCAATTCTCTCTGTTGGAAAGTTGAACAAAGCCGACAAGAAAACGTCTTGTCAAAGAAAAACAAAAGCGCTGCCTGTAATTGACATCTTGATTTTTTGTTTAGTCAACATTAGTCCAAATTGCTCATTTAGCAAATGAGCAACATTTCTTCGCATTTCTCTCCCAAATTCTGCATTTTCTTCACTTTTTAGTCCCAATACTTTTGTCCAAATGTCCCCAATTTCTTCCCTTTTCACTTTGTCCAAATCTTTTGAATCCAACATTTATTTCCCAACATTCTCCTTACAAATGACCACAATTTCATCGCTTTCGCCTCCCAAATATGTCCTTTTTTGGGTCCCAAATAAATGCTTTTTCTTGACATTTTCCTTCCAAATTTAATATTTTATTAAACTAAAAATAATATTATGTTGAGTTATTTTGTCCAAATTTTCTTGACTCCCCAATTTTCCAAAGGAATATCCTGTCCTTGTCCCAATACTTTTGCTCAACGTGGCACGCTGACGTCCCGCAGGCGTCCCAATACTTTTGCTTTGACTCTTCCTCCTTCCCAGCAGGTCGGTGTCGGGTGGCGGGATGATCGTGGACCCCCTGCGGATGGGCTACCCCCGCTCCGGTTTCGACCCGTCCAGCGGCATCCCGGACATCCTGCCCCCTGGCGCCGTGCCGCCCGGCGCCCGCTTCGACCCGTTCGGACCCATCGGACGCCTCCGGCCCGGGTGAGACGCGCCGCAACCTCGCGCCGGCTCCTTGCTGAATGTTTTGTCTAATGAAGCTTCGTGGTGTCCCCCCCAGGCCCGACCCGGACCACTTGCCCCCACCGGGTTATGACGACATGTTCATGTAGCCGCTTCCTGTCCGCTAGCCAATCAGAGGGTAGTCCTTGATGTTGCCGGCAAAATAACGAAACGTAGAAACTGGCCAACTGGAATTGTGAAGAAGTGAAACATTTCAGTCAAGAAATGTGGAAGGAAGGAAGAAATATTAGGATCAGACTGATGTGGATTGTTTGCTATAGGCCTTTTTTGAGGCAGATTCCAATGTTTTTTTTTTTTTGGGGGGGGGGGGGCAAAATCAAATCTAAAAAAAGATATATATCACGATGAAAATAATGTGTGGTGTCCCTAAATGTTAAAAACATTAAAGATATGAATTACAGGCAGAGCGTTGGACTGCTTTACAAAACCTTTGTGCTTGTTTAGCTTTACAACAGAGAAAAATCAGCAAAATTGATTTTGGCGGAAGATTTTTTTTTGTTTAAAAACACAAAACAAAAATAGCTTACTGAAAGGACTAAAAAAGCGTACAGTGCAAGGACAAAAATTTGGGAAACCTCATTTTCAAAATACTGTTAAGATCTTCATTTACGGGAAACCGGATTGAAAAAAATTTACACTTTATTGCTATGTTTGGAATCTTGATTCATTCTTATTATTATCAATCGGGTTAGCCTATTATACACATAATAGAGAAAAAAAGCTTTTTAAGAATCATTTTGGCGGCCGTATTCAATTATTTACGTTACTTGACGCTATTTTGTAATCTTGCCAAGTATATATCGGAAAATGACCTCTGACCTCTGTGTCAATGTCCTGCTGAAAAAGTCAACTTTTCTCCTGAAAAGAATTACGTCAGACGTCAACATTTTTGCTTCTTCGCTATCGTGAGCTCGTTTTCACAAACAAAAGAGCAAAAAATGGCTTCCGGGTGTGTTAGCATGCTATGCGCTAGCCTGCTAGCATTAGCTTTATCGACAACAATTGATTGCTTTATTTTTGATCTTGTTGTTTTAATGACAGTCGTAAAGTGGTGAGTGAAAGCATCAACGTTTGGATGGTGGAACAAGAAAAGAAATCTGGAACAAGAAAAGAAATCTGGAACAAGGTTCAACTTTCACATCGCTTTGAAACATTTTAAGTTCCTCATACATTTATAAAATGGAGTTGCTGCGTCTGAGGTGTGAACGTTTCCATTATACACAAACTTTGCTGTTAGATGAATGTGAGGTTTCTTAAGGCTAATCGTACCTTTTCATATACGAGAGCGTATCGCTGCCACAGCAGGGAAAAAAAAGGTTTGAATGTGATTAGTTTGACGCATTTAGCAAAACGTGACCAAGCAATTCCTTCCCGTTCAGTTGGCGGCGGCGACGCAAGTTCAAAGTCTCAAAATGGATCCCATTGAAAGGTGAAACTTGAAATTAATTGTTTTAATGTGAAATTTGCGTTAATATATCCAATCAGATGACAACATGGTCGCTAGGTAGATCGGGATCGGGCCGCTCTGTGAATAATTAGCGCAAATCTGCATATAATTGAACCCACGTTCAAATGGGTTCAATGACTAAACCCTGATTTGTGTTATTTGGTTTGTTTTACAAACACCGGGAAAAAAAATGTCAAAAATGATCATATGCATTCAATATCCGTTTTTGAAAATGATAACGTTAAAAATATTGAAACAAAACCTGCGAGTGTCTCAAACTTTCTCTCCTTTTTTTTTCTTCTTTATTCTGCCGTGGCAGCAGCATACACGACATGACACCAACAACAGCAAGCCTCCATATTTGTGCCGAACCAAGACGACGGATTTCCGATGTCAAGGTCATTTGCGGCTTTTGACCCCAAAACGCTTGCGTCAGGATGAGGTCTTCACGGTGTTTGCCGGTCAAACAGTCTGACGGCGAGTTGCCTCGTCAGGACGGCAACAAAACGGCCAGACAAAAGTTTTGGGACCCGCAACCAATCCACGTCAACGTCTGCTCAAAATGAACAAAAAGTTCTCATTAAGACCTTTTCCACTTTAAATTCCCAAAACGGTCACTTCCTGTTGGTGTCCCAATTCTTTTGTCCAAATTCCACATTTTTCTTCACTAACGTGTCCAAATACTTTTGGCCGCCCCAACTTTGACACATTTTTCTTAATTTTTTTCAAAGCAAATTGCTTCATCGTCCAAAACTTTTTGCCTCCCAGCGGGTGTCCCAATACTTTTTTTTTTAAGGTTTTGCATTTCAATACTTTTCCCCCCCAAACATTTCACATTTGCTCACTTTTTTGGGGGGACATTTTTTTTTCTTTTTGTTCCAATCCTTTTTTTCCCCTCAAACTTCTTCTGTCCAAGATTTTCACATTCTCTCGCTCACTTTTTGTTGTTGACAAAAGCCCATTTTTTTCCTTCATTCCAACATTTTTTTTGTCTTGATACGCAATATTTAGTCAAGTCTCCCCTCGCACCATTTTTCTACCATATTGCACGTTTTTTGTCCAAACTACCTCCATTTTTTTTACCTTCTTGCTATATTTGCCTCCCTCCCAATCTTGTCACTTTTTTGGTCTTTCCTAAATTATTCTTCAATTTTTCCAAATGAGTGCAATTTCTTGACTTGCATTTTTGTCCAAATTCCAGATAATGCGTTTTCCCCCCTTTGGTTGGAATGATGACAATTTTGTCCCATTTCCCTCCCAAATTGCGCATTTTCTGCACTTTGTTGCCGTTGCAACACTTGCATTGAAATTCTGCCCTGGTTTTGGCGTTTTGTGTGGCGAGCCGTCGTCTCCAATTTCCATCCAAAGGTTTCCATGGCAGTGGGCCGGCGTCCCCAAGACTTTGAGCGCGCGTGGCGTATCGCCGATGGCCTGCTGGTAGCGGCGGCGGCCAAAAGTTGTCTGGGATGTTCCATGTTTGAGGTTCCCGCTCGCCGTCTGTCTTAGGGACTGTCTGCAAATGACATGTTGCAGAGTGACATCATGAAGTAGGACAGATGAGTGTGAATCAAATCAAAGTAGTTTTGTCTTTTTCCATTTCCTTCATTTCGAACGCCGTAGTAGCCCGAAATGGTCGATCTTTGCTTTCTACAGCTGAAAACGTGCTGATGTTTTTCACGATGGGGGAATCGGAGACATTGAAATGACAAAAATCGTCACAAGCTGACTTGCTGGCTTTTTATTGTCTCCCATGAAGGACAGATCTGATGACATTTTGAGCTGTTGTAAGACGACGACAGCAATCAGAATGAGAAAAGATGTTTTCATTCATTTTGAAATATCTTCTTTTTTTTCCCCCCATAATGAGAAAGATCAGCACATTTTCAGCAGTAGTATGCAAAGTGCAACCATTTGCTGCTACGGCATTATTGTCGTAATTAATCACATAGTTAACTCACAATTCATCGCAAATTTTATATCTGTTCTAAATGTACAATCAATTTTTTTTAAACTAATAGAAATACAACTGCATCTTTTAGTCATTGATACAGAAATTTCATAATAATTTATGAATTTAAGTTTAAATGAAAAAGATGTACTGTGCTGTAAAAAAAAACGTGTGATATTGATTTGTGTTGAGGTCGATATATCTGCCACTAGATGGCATCATTACATTTGGAAGATGTTGGTGACAGCTCAGTGCTCATATTAAGAACTAATCTAATCTTTAACATGAAATAACGTGTCTGCCCATTTTTCAAATCGTCAAATTCATCTTTAGGGTGATTTGTCAAACACGTCACCCCGAAATCTGTCATTTGCGGACGGTCCCTGACACAGACGCCAACATCAACCGTGGAGCATCCGTCCAACTCTCACCCGCTCAGCGTCACTCGGCCGGCGGCGCGGGTCCCGGCTGGTCGGTCCCGGGGGGCGGGTCCTCGCCGGCGGCCAGCTGCTTCATCCTCATGTTGACGGAGCCGTACGTCCTCTTGGGCCGGACGAAGGGCGCCCAGCGCCGGCGCCGGCAGTGCGGCAGCAGGGCGGCGTGGCCCCGGCACACGGAGGCCATGAGGAGCAGGGACAGGAACATCCCGCCCAGGGTGAGCAGCCCCAGGCCGGCGATGATGCACTTGTCCAGGTGCGAGCCCAGCCGGGCGTAGTACAGCTCCAGCTGCTCCATCTGCCGGGCCGACACGGCGTCCCGGTCCACGCGGGCCTCCCTGGGGACGGCGTAGGCCACCAGGACCAAGGCGATGCCGCTCAGCAGCAGCACCACGGCCAGGGTCAGGCCCGGGTCGGACGAGCGCCGGTCGGCGCCGGAGTCCCGGACCGCGTCGTCATCCTCGCCGGATGGAACCGCCGAGTCCTGGAGGAAGAACAAAACCAACGCGGATTGACGATCCAGTGTGTATCCCCCCCCAAGAATGAGAGAAGAAGAAGAACCTTGCATGTTCCCGAGGCGGCGGCCTCCTGGTGGCGTTGCTGCTCGCCGTCGTGGCGGTACGAAGCGTTGCTGAAGCCTCGGCCAACGTCGCTAGCCTTGTTGGCGTTGGGCAGCTCGCCGAGTTCTACGACGTCCAGTGACCAGTCCATGGAAAAGCGATTGTGGCGTCTCGCCTCGACCAATCGGCATTTTCCTCACTGGACACGGTGACATCATCATCATCCACATTACTGTTCGCATTTGCATTTTTAGTGGCAACCACGCTCGCTAACCAGTTTGGTTTCTATGACAACGCAAACATTAGCTGCGGTAGCAGAATCCAATTTCCTGCCCTTTTTCTTGGGTCAACAGTGGTTCACTTATTTTTACACTTGAATAACATTTGAAAATGATCAAATTTCAGCTAATTATTGATGTTGACACTAACACAGAAAATATGTGTACATCCAAAACGTTGTTTTTCATTACAAGAATGTTAAAATGTTTATTATGACTAATAATTACTATTCACGTATTTTCAAATGCAAAAATTACAACAAAAAGAAATGAAGGGAAATTATGCATTAAAGCAATTAATATACAGGCTATAATACAAAACAAATTGGTTTGAAATAATAATGTTTGGCATCGATGACCAAAATACATGCTCTTATACTATTGGCATATTCATAAATGTCATAAATTAATCAGAAACCTAATTTTTATGTTGGAAAATGAAATCAAGCATTTATGTGCTTTTTACGTTCTGAGTTCCAACAACAAAATCAACTTTCATATCGTCATATTCATTAAACCTCCACTGTTTCAATGCTCACGCGCATGCGCACGGGGCGAGTGGCGCGCGCGACCTTGCGACGACGTCGTTGACGTGACTGCACTAACGCGCGCGCGCGCGCGCATCGTCGGGCGGGCCTCCAATTGAGACATAATCAATCACACGCCGAATACGAACACGCGTGACGCGTCGTCACGACCGGACGGTGACAAACGGAGCAAAACGGAACAAGTTTTTACCTGGCGGTGGTGCGGAAAGGAGGATGGATGGACGACAAGAGGAGGAGGAGGAGGAGGAGGAGGAGGAGGAGGAGGAGGAAAGACGGGAGGAAAGGGGGAAGAGCTCGGAGTACCGCGCATGCGCACAGGAGGCTGCATGCTGTTATACCGACGCTGGCCGCCAGAGGGCACGCTCGCGCACCTACTCAGAGGATACTTCCGATCCTAAAATAATTCAAGCACAACCCAAAAGAACACTTGATTGAGCCCACAGAAAAGTTCTGCGTGCTCACGTTTTAACATTATGCATACATTATATACACGTTTAATATTTCATGTCATTTAATTATTCAATCAATGCTAATTTGAGCTTCCCAAGTGTTTAAAAAAAAAAAGTATTATTATTCTTACACCGACACATTTTTATTTGTTTTAATATATATACATTATATAAAGTATAAGTAATGGAAAAGTTGTAAATGTTTGACTCATTTGCCCAGCGTGTCTGGGCATGTGACGTGACATATGTCCGTGTCTATCGAAGGTTCAACTGTCCATGCTAGGTGTGCTACATGCATATGCTACGTGCTTATGCTGGTGCTCGTTGCTACCTGTTGTTACCTTGTGTCCGCTGGATGCGCCATTTTGACAACGTGGCTGTGCTTTGGTACCTGCGATGACAGCCGGCGCGGCTCCCGTACTTGGTACTCTAGCGTCCGGATGGGATGGGAGAGTTCCGTTGGCCGAGAACGCCATGCTACGCTAGCTCCAATCCACAAAGTGCGTTTACGTTACGTTAATGGGGCGTAACGTACTTTTTAGATCGGAGCTAGCGTAGCATGGCGTCCTCGACTCCTCGGGACAAAGCAGACACACCTCGCATGGACACAAGGACAGTTCAATGTTCGATAAACACAGACGTAGGCGCAAAGACATATTTTTGGTACTCGTGGAACCTCATATTTGACTTCCTTTTACGTTCCACTTGCAGAAAGTTACAGTAATGTTGAGAAAAAAGTTTTTTTAAAAAAAGAAGTAGAAAGTGGAATGTTTTGAGGTTGGTCATCTTGGAATGCAATAATTCATCTGACGGATGAAGCGTAATCGCCGCGACGTGACGCTAATGGCGTTAGCGGGCGCTAACCGCGTCGATTATTCATGGCCGGCGTCGCGAGTGCTCATCGTCACATTTGCTATTCCTTTGATGGAGTCGCGGAGATGCCGCAAATGTCAAAGGTTATTGCGCCTGGAAATATTGATCGTTTGCACGCAAACTCATTGCAAGTCTTCACGTTTGTTGCTGTGTTGACTCGATGGCTGCCGATGCGTATTCGCACCAGTGCTAACAACCGAGCGGCGTGTGTGTGCGTGCGTGTGTGTGTGTGTGTGTGTGTGTGTGTACACCATCAGTCAGTCAGCTGTCGACAGCATTGGTGCTAATTGCTTGCCGCGTGTGTAACGGAGTGTTCCCTCAGGAGCTTTCTTCTCACACACAATTATTGATAAGGTGCTTGTGTGAGATTTCAGACGAGAAGCGACACCTTTGCTGAATCTTCATTTACATTGCAAGCACAAACACGTGCGCACACGCAAGTAAGTTGTTCCTTTGAAGCTTTCAATGTGAAAATGGGCTTTCCTTGAGCCTGCACTCAAGCGACTCGCGCCAAACAAAACACTTGAAAGGAAAAACAATCATTGTGGGACATTTTTCATTTCAAGTTAGTCCAAATCTTCTTATCGTGCGTGCGTGCGTGCGCGCGCGTGTGTTTATGGTTCATGCTGTCAACATTTACTCTTGTGACTTTGGATCTGGGTGTGAAAATGTGCAACTCTTTCACTTCAATTAAATGTTGGAGGATGTTTTTTTCCCTTAAGTTTAACTTATTTAAAGGACAATGTGCCGTCACATTTAAAGATGGCGGCACCAGATTTACCAATACGCTTATTTCCATCTGTTGTACCCAAAGAATAATCTCAATAGAACAATGGAATGTAAAGGAAAACGAAATGATCTCGATGAAATGTTTGAAGTTCTCCAAATGGTGCCTGAAAGCCACTCAAGGCAGAAAACGCCATTTCCAATCGCTACTGCCACATGTGGCCAAAGAATGAAACTGCACGCAATCTTCTTCATGTACACGACGTGCACATGAGGTCACATCCGCAGACAGAGGGCAGGAAATTCGAACCCGAATCCAGTCTGCAGGAGTTCCCGTTGTGAAGGTGGTTCAGTCAGAAATGGTCAAATAAAAAGGGGATGGTAAAAATATTTTTGTTACAAATTCTTATTGCATCTCAAATCATCTTTCTCTTTTGAAATGAATTGAAATGTCCATTTTTTATATATCATATAATATATTATATATTTATAATATTATTTATATCATATTATGTAAAGATTCCAGTTCCCAAATAAATGTGCTTCTCGTCATGGTGTGACGCAGGCGTCTGTCTCCTCCTCTTCATCATCATCATCCTCATCATCAGGACCACCCGCTGAGTAGCATCACATCCCGCCCGCCGTCCTCCTCTTCATCGCCTCCTCGCAAAGGTTTGTCCCGTCGACTCTTAAAGCTTTGATTTTCTGCTGCGATGGATCACGAGACTGAAAAAAAAGAAGAAAAGTCGCGTCATGATTGTTTTGATCAACGTTCTGCTGAGTCGACTTTTGATTTCATGAGAAGAATGAAATGACTTGAAATTCAAGCCAAATAAATGCAAGTGAGAATAAATGAATGCAATAGAGAAATACAGAATACATGTTTATGAAAATGATTTCAAAACCTTTATTACAATTAAAAATAAAACTAGTTTAAATAAATGTAAGAAAAACGTATTTTTGAGAAGTGCTTGGAGGCAATTTCCTTCCTTGTTTGTTTGCCTGCCGATTGCGCTTATCGATTCCTGTTGGGAAGAAAGAAAGAAAGAAAGAAAGAAAAGGAAGCAGCAGCATTTGAAGCTGCAGGCGAGTCAGCCGCGAGAAGCAAGCGGCTTCTTCTCAAACGCGTTTTGATAAACGTGCAAAGGAATTTGGTCTTTTCCTATTCAAACAAATGACAATAACAATGTTGTCATTTACGTCATTTTTTTTCTCTCCAGATTTCTCAGGAAACATAAAAATCACGAGGAGAGGATTTAGGCAAATTCTCTTCCTACACTGCAAAAAAAAAAAAAAAAAAAAAACTTGTATTGGCATAACTTGATGGTGACTTTTTCCTTCTACTCTCTAATGAGGCTACAACTTAACAATGTATCAGAACCACACTGCCCCTAAGTGGCCAAATTGGGTACAACATGAACGGCACTCCCAATAAAGGCACACACAAACAAGGACAAGACAGTATAAGATAATCTCAATAAAAAGATTTTGGGTCATTTCAAATCGCTTTTCAAATGAGAAAAGCGATTCTTAAGAGAATGGATTTTTTTGGCACACGCCTACTATTTAGCATTAGCATTGCGCTATTGGACTGAAAGGGAATGCTAAGTGGTTGTTGTAAATCTCCAAAGTGCTATTGTAATCTTTATTAAAACGAGATGACATTTCTAAAACCTCCTTTTTGTGTTCTCCATTTTAATGCGTCAATTTGTTGAGCTTCAAAAGCCAAACGCGTTCTTCCCTTCACCTTTTGCAGATTTTTTTTGGGGGAAGTGCAAGTTTTTAGTTTTTACAATAGTGTAACTGTTAGAGGTGTCCCGATCTGATATTGCTATTCATATCATATTTAATAAATGTCCAAAATAAAACCAAATGATACTTTGCCTATTTCACTTATTGTGTTTATTTTTGGGAACGTCTCCCCAGCGATAAACGAGGGAAGAATGTTTTTCATTTCAGAGTGGAGCTGAGTATTTTCCCGACATTTTGATATCTTACAAAGCGTCCCCCCCCCAAAACCCGATGCGCTCTGCGTCTGATGTTGAAAGCGCGACGGCACTTAGCGGGCTGAAAGCGTCTAATGGAGGCGCAAATCAAAGGGACAATTTCAACAATGTTCTTTCAAGCACATTTTGTCTTTAATGTCACTGCAGGAACAAGAAAGTCTTTGTTGATCGTCTTGACCTCCTGATTCCATTGCACTCGCTTTTTCAAAATGGCTGCCCATGTTTACGTCTTGCGCTTCCTGTGTGAGTGTACGTGTACTATGACATCAAACTTTCTGTGATTTTTTTTTCAAATTTATTTTGAACACGTATACTTTTACGGTATAAATATGAATACAATGACTAATAATGCCAACATTGGGCAATTTAACAAATATCGGTATCGACCTTTAAAAAAAAAAAAAATCTGACGGCCGATATAAGGTAAATTTAAAACCATTTTAATCTCAGGAAATTATTTATTTAAATGTTCAGTTCATTTTAAAAGACATGCTACTGATTAGGGGTGTGGCAAAAAAAAATTGATTCTCATAAGAATCACAATCCTCATTTAGTATAATTGAGAATCAATTTTAAATGTCCCCAAATCAATTTTATTGAAATGATCTTATACTGTCTTGCCCTTGTTTGTGTGTGCCTTTACTGGGAACGATGTTCATGTTGTACCCCATTTGGCCACTTAGGGGCAGTGTGGTTCTGATACAATGTTAAGTTGTAGCCTCATTAGAGAGTAGAAGGAAAAAGTCACCATCAAGTTATGCCAATTAAAGTTGTTGTTTTTTTGCAGCGTAGGAAGAGCCGATGCCGGTGAGTCATGTTAAGCGATGCTTCTCTCTAAACATTCCGGAAGCGTTTTGTATTTGCAGCCGTTCTTTTGAGTGGTAAAAGTGCCACGAGTAGCGCGCTAATTAGCATTAGCAAGTCACACTGGAACAGATCAAGACGATTCTTTGCTCATCAATCAATTGAAGCAGAATTTATTGTCAATCAAATCATTTTGAATTGAACATCGATTCTGAATCCTAAACCTCCACCAACGGAAGCCGAATAGACTTTGAGATTGAAACAAATGTACACGATGGAATACATGACTGCTAAATTGCAGATGAAGACGGACTTATTGGACGTGAGTGAAAGACGACTTCAATACTGTTGTGAAATGCTTGATTGAATTAGATATGCTTGGCTGTGTCAAGGTTTGTTGATGAATGTTTCTTTGATAACAAAGGAAAAAAAGAGAAAAAGAGGAGGATGAGAGTGTGCAGTGGATCAAAAAATGTTGAAGACATCCTCATAACATTAAATGTCGAAAGAATTAACATATAACAAGTGCTCTTCAAATTTGGTGGGCAAATGTTGATAAAAAGCTTTTTAACAAAGTGATTAATTGTGTTTGATCAAAATTCTAAGGTGTGATTCATCTGATTTTAAAAAATGAATCGTTTGGCAGCTCTACTTTCCTCTCAACTATTTTTCTTTTTCTTTGCCGTTTTGTTGCTCATTTTGCAACAGAACTCACAACATGATGATGTCAAATGTCGGACTCACTTCTTTTTTTTAATCAATACTAACTTGAAAATTCTGGATTTGTCAATGCAGTTTGGCTGCACATGGAATCGATAGCAAAGAGTCGTCTCAATCTTTCTGACATTCTGGTTTTCTGCAGCCGTTCTCGCCATCATCATCATCATCATCATCGTTGTCATCATCTGGCCGTCGCCGCCCGGCATCATGTCCCTGCCCGGCATCATGTCCCTGCCGGCGCCGAGCAGCAACGTGACCAACAAGCGCGACGCCAAGTCCATCAAGTCGCGCGTGTTCATCGGCAACCTGAAGACGGCGCTGTTGAGCAAGCGGGACGTGGAGGCCGTCTTCTCGCAGTACGGCCGCGTGCTGGGCTGCTCCGTGCACAAGGGCTACGCCTTCGTGCAGTACGCCAAGCAGGGCCACGCCCGCGCCGCCGTCGCCGGACACAACGGACGCGTCCTGGCCGGACAAACGCTCGGTGAGTCGCCGCACGCCGACAAAGGAGCTTTTCCAAACGACAAGCGAGCCTCGTTCACGTCTCAGAGGCCGACGCGGATCCCGTTTTTGGGGGGTGGCCCCCGCCACAACAGGAACCGGCCCCCATTAAAAACAATACTTAACATTTAGCATTTCGTGTGGCACAAGAAACCAACTGACAAGAAATTCATTTGCATGGTGGCCAATAGTGCTGTCAAATATTTTTAGATTCGATTAATCTATCGATTATTCAATCGATTAATCGATTAAACAGGTTCATTGTAATTTGGCATTTAAGTATATTACAAAATACATTTTCCCCTGATTAATGTTTATTAAACATTGATTGTTGTTTATTTTATACTTTGTATTCGTATAGTGATTACAATTTTCTATTTCTTTTTTACCAGTTTGGTCATTGTTTTCTAAAGTGAAACAGATGTTTGCAGATGTCTTATTTTGATGAAAGACATTTAGATCATCAATCTTCTTTCATGAAGGGCTGCACAAATCAGTCAACAATTACTGTTGCGATGTTGAAATCAGACGATTTGGACAATTTCAAATTTAAAAATGGCTCCAAACAATTACTCAATTATTAAAATAATTAACAATTCATTTGGTTATTGATTATATGTCGATTAAGCAATTGATTTTGACATCTTCAGTGGCCTAACTGATAGAATGTGCACACAAAATGCTGTCATTAAAAAAAAAAAAACTTGTGTGATGCCATCAGTTTGTCTCCTCATCATCCTCGCAGACATCAACATGGCGGGAGAGCCCAAACCCAAAGCAGACAAACCTGCCAAGCGACCAATCGCGTCACTCTACCACTTGCACTGCCATCACTTTGCAGAAGATTTGGACGACAGGTAAGAAAGCAGCAGCATGATGATGATGATGATGATGATGATGATGATTTGAATGTTTGATTGTTATTTTTATAATGAGAATTGTGGCAAATATTCCTTCCACATTTGAGATGCAGTCCTTTGGAGTGTGTCTCTTCCAGCAGGGGGCGCAAAAGCTCCATGCAACCAACAGAATTTATGGCTTGTGTGTGCATAAATATTAGTGCTGTCAAAGTTAAAGCTTTAACTCATTGATTAATCACCCCCAAAAATATTGCATTAATCATGTATTAATTTATTCATTTTGAGCGCTGATGATCCTTTAGCTGACAGCGAATGATTACGTTAAATGTAGCACAGACTGTGTTTGAGCAATAAACATAACGACATGCATTAAAGTTAAGGATTTTGAGAAATGTTTGCTTATGACATTCAGAATTTTGTTCATATCAAACTATTGGGGCCATTTTTTCCCCATGCAAATAATTAACTGATTTAAAAAAAAAAGAAGGAAGATGAGTGTGTGCAGTGGATCAAAAAAAGACATCCTCATAATATATGTCAAAAGAATTAACACATAACAGGTGATCTTCATATTTGGCGAGTGAAAAATATTGATAAAAAGCCTTTTTAGTTAAGTGATTAATCATGATTAAGAAATGTAATCCTTTAACATCTCTAATAAAAAAATAAAAAAAATATATACATGTATATATTTTTTTCTTTTTTTTTTTCATTTGCGTGTCCATGTCCAGCTTGTTCCATTTCCAGAGACGAGCGTCACCACCAGGTGGCCGCGTGGTGCCCGTCAAGTGGGCGCGGATGTCGCCCCCTGGTGTCCGGAGGCTGTCGTCCCTTCCTGCCCGACTGCTGCCACAGAGCAGCAACCACGCCAGGGCAACAGGTGGCGCTACGACTTACGTTGACAAAACTTTTGCAGCCAATCACAAGTCTTTTTCTCGTGTGTGTGTGTGTGTGTGTGTGTGTGTGTGTGTGTGTGTGTGTGTGTGTGTGTGTGTGTGTGTGTGTGTGTGTGTGTGTGCGCGTGTGTGTGTGTGTGTGTGTGCGCGCGCTTGTGTGTGTGTGTGTGTGTGTGTGTGTGTATGTGTGCACGCGCGCACAGGGCGAGCGGTTCAGCTGCAGGTCATCAAGTGTCAGTTGACTCAAATAAAAGAAAACATTGACGCGCTGCTGGGACGCCTGGAACGCATCACGCAACACGCACACGGCAGAGACACAGGTGACATGCATGTATACATACAGGTGGCGCACACACATACTAGCGACACGGGTGGCACGTGCACGTACACACTACAAACACAAGTGACACACACACATGCTTACAGAAGAGGATTTGGGCCAGTGAAGAGAGGAAAAAAAGTTTGGTAGGATTCTCACTTTATTCTCAGAATTCTCACTTTAAAGTCCGTATTCTCAGAAACATTCTGCGGCTCAACGTGACTTGAAAGTTAAATCAAGTGTTTTAAAAACCAAAAGCGAAAAAAAAGCGAGGTCAAATGATACAACAACAGCCGATGTTAATTTCCAATGCAGATGAGCAAAAAGACGCTGCGGAACCACAACAAGCATTTAAACATCAATGACTTGATCATTTTATTGGAGTCGTTGTTCCATTTTATGGATGCAAACGGCTCATAAAGTTTGTTTTACGAGCCGACAGCAACAACGTGTGAGTCACGTCGTGCCGTTGACGTTTGCCAGACACGTTCCTCGCCAGCTCATTAGCGCGGCGTCCTCAACTTTGAGGTCAATGACAACGTTTTTCAGGCGTGGCTATCGGGAATAATAGGAAATATTTTTTCTAAAGCAATACTGGAGAAAAAAAAAAAAAGCAATACTGGAGAGTCTGAGAGGAGCAAGCAGGAAGGACGGGAGGCAGGAAAAGAAGGAAAAGATGGCAGAAACAAACAAGCCAAAGTTGTCAAAGTTGTCAAAGTCTATTTTTAGCCACTTTTTGAAGTTTTTAAAAAAAAAAAAAATGTAAAAGATGACTTTGGGCCTTTTAGCGCACGAGGAGCAGACGACGTCCCGGCGACATCACGGCAACGAGGCCCACCAGGAAGACGAGTGCGAAGGCCAGGACGACCGCAACCTCGCCGTGACGGAAAACTCACACCAAATAGAGCGACTCGCAAACAGAAAGTCCTTGGTTTGATCCCCACGCGTTCATTTGTTTGTGTCCAGTAAATAGTTGACAACTCAAATGTTTTAGAAAGCAAGAAAATGAGTAATTCTTCACGGTGGCCTAGTGGTGAGCACATCTGCACCACAGTGGAAAGGTTCTGTGTTCCAATTTGAGTTTGTTTGCTCATTTCAAAAATGCGTTAGCATCTTAGCTTCATTCAAGATGTTAAATCAGGGGTGTCCAAAGTCCGGCCCATGGCTCATTTGCGGCCAGTCGTCCATTCATTTATTTATTTTTCATTATTGCATATGCTTAAAATAACATTGAACAGTAACACAGCCGTCGATATATGGCCGCCACACCAGAAAACGAAAAAAAAAGTTCAGTACCATGTTATAGCGGGTTAAGTTTCAGGTTTCAAGGTGATAAAGTAAGCAACATAAAAAAGTTTGATTTATAAAATGAATGAATTCCTTTGGGTTGAGGTCACTGGAGTGTCAAAAGCATTTTTGCTGCGGGCCACATTGTTATGATTGTCAAACTATATATAAAATGTTTAATTTTCTCATATTATTACATACTATACACAGCAAGTTGGTGGCTAGGATATTGGATGTTAAAATTACAGTAAAAACGAGCTGGTTTAAAAATATTATAGATTGTATTTATTACATATGACAATTTAAAATGTTGGTAGCTTTCAACAAGAATCATGGCAGTTGATATGCAAGATTTGCTTTTCTCTCTCTTTTTGTTGTTTTAATGTAATAATTTTTTTTTACGTTTACAAAAGACAAGCGTTGTTACGTAGCTAATAACTTTGTATTAATTGTGCGCAAAAAGAACACTACCAATGATCGAACCGGAAGCAATTATTTCCGGGTCAGGTCACTGGCGGGAAAGCTATACAAGCGTGTGTTGTCCTTTGCTTTATAAGACACAAAAAAACGACTGTCAGTGACCTGAACCGGAATTTATTTTTTTTTTTGGGGGGGGGGGGGGGGTTCATGCCGATTACGGAAGTCAAATGTAAATAGTTTTTCCGTATTTGAAATGTATCACGTTAGTTAATTTAGAGCGGCGGTCGTGTACGTGCGAGTTGTTTGGGGGCACACGACGGACGAGAAAGTCAGCAGCGGAAGCGAAAAGTGCGACGTGCGTGAATATTTGGACTTGAAAGCCAACGAGCAAGGTGAGCCCACAAATGCAGATTTTGCTTTCGTTCTGACAATTAAGCAAACACCCACGTCGCCTCGTGAGGAGGCGTTTTGGTCGACCAAGTTAAAAAAAAAAAAAAATCCTACCACCCGTATGCCCTATGTGAAAATTCCAAACATCCGGGCATTTCTGATATTTGCGCAATGCAACACAATGCAAATGCTTCCTTTTAGACGGTGAAAAGTTACAAAATTGTATTGCTTTTGCCCTTGCCTAGCATACAAAGCAGACAGATTGTTATAGTAGTTAAACGAAATTTCAACACATTTTGAAATCAAAATAATCCTCATAAACCAAATGCCAAAGTTTTCAATGAGCGAAAAGCTTCATTTCACGGAGGTGATCGGCCGCCATTTTGTCGTGAGACGTAAACTCGCAATTGTCAATATCGAGGCGTAGCGATTTGAAACTGCAATCAAATGAGCCCTATTTTGTTAATGTCAAGTCTAGTTAACTACATTTATAGCATAGTATTCGCTTGTAGGCATCAGGAAGTAGAAAAAGGGCCATTTGTTTCATGGAATTTGATGGGAAATGCTATATTGGGAGGTTTTTCTTTCAAATGAATGGTCGGTCATTGTTTTATTTGGGAAATTTGATGTCATTGTGAAAATGCATTTTATATCAAAATAATTGATTCAACTTTAGTAGTAAGAAAGAATCCAATTAAACAGAAAAGGAATATGAGAGAATGGAATGCAAGTGATTGATTATTTTATTTATTTTAGTGGTGATGATGTGGTGAGATACGAGCACATGTTCGCACTTAGCATGTGATCCTCCACTTATGTACTTTTTTCTTCCTTATCTTCTTCTTCATCTTGACCCTTCCCCACCGCAAATTAACTCGATTCTCTGCAGGCAACACTTTCGCTCTTTTTTTCCGACTTGAGATTTCCATTTCCTGTGTGAGGGAAGAAACGGGGTGGAAATGTGTTCCAGCTGGAACCCGCGATGTCTCCTCTCAAGTGTTGCTGGACGCAGCAGCAACTTGACCGTGGAGCAAGTGCGCCCGTGACTAATTTTTAATAAAAAAAACAAAACACAAAACTCACTCTATATGATGTTTTCACAAAATCAGCTCCATCTCACAGAGAGTATTTATGAGTTATTCGTTTTTGTTGATTAGTTTAGATTTTTGACAAAAATAGCTTCCATCCAAAATGACAATTTTGATATTTCTCCAAAAATAACCTCTTTGAAGTTGTCTACTTTCATTTCTCAGCAGCGTAAAAGTCCAAGTTGTAGTTGAAGTTTATAAAAAATGAGTGATTAGTCCACTGTGCGTTAATGAATAGCCAACGTGTTTTTATCCGACACTAGCTCGCAGGGACGGGAATCTTTGACTGTCTCGCGATCTGATTCGATTGCGATTTTCAATTCAGAACGATTTTTGGTTCAAAATGATTTGATTGACAATGATTTCTGCTTCCATTTATAAATGTGCAAAGAATCGTCATGAGCGACGCCAGTCCGACACGCTAATGCTAATTAGCGTGCTACTTGTAGCACTTTTACCACTCAAAAGAACGGCTCTTCATACGAAACGCTTCCGGAATGTTTACAGACCGGCAAATATGCTCTTCCAATGCTGCAAAACAACTTTAATTGGCATAACTTGATGGTGACTTTTTCCTCTCTAATGTGGCTACAACTTAACAGTGTATCCCAACACACGGAACCACACTGCCCCTAAGTGGCCAAATCGTGTACAACATGAACAGTGCTCCCAATAAATGCACACACAAACAAAAGGGCAAGACGGTATCAAATAATTTCAATCAAATGGATTTTGGGACATTTAAAATCGATCCTGAATTTTACTAAATGAGAATTGCAATTTTTTTGGGCACACCGCTAGTAGCTAGCGTGTCTCGGGAAAAAGCCTAAAAAATGAGCTCCTCATCTCTAACGTCACTTCACAAATGATATCTATCGATGCAATTAGCAGGCAATACAAATCCAATCAGAATGTGACCCTCCAGCACAAAATGGAACCCAAGACTTGCATAACAACAAAGTTATCTTAGCACTAGACAAAGTGCAATTTCTGCAGAAATTGCGTGAGAATGCTAAGATTTGAATGCATGTGCTTAAGAAGTTCATTGAAAGATCAATTATGTGAAAATTACTTTTTTTTTTTTTTTAATTGTAGTTTAATGACAAATGAATAAAAAGAAAACGTGAACTGCTGTCCATGGTGGGAGTCAATTGCTTTAAGCACTGAGCTAACTTGACTTGCTCAAATTTTTGGCTAATGTCGTATTTAGTTTTTGAAAAAGTGTCATCTGATGCTGAAAGCGAACATGCATTTAATCATTTCAGTGAATTTATAATCCATTTCCTGATCTGATAGTCAGTTGTTATACATGTATATCTCGCTTAGCATAACGGCCGTGGATATATTTGCAATGTACAGTCGAAGGTGGGATTCGAACCCGTGGTGGTGATAATAAGTTGTATGTATGAAAGTGGGTGTGGAAGGTGAGACGATGTCCGTCCCATTGGAAATGAATCCAACATGATATTGCAACATTTTATTCATACAATTTGCTATTTGCCAAATGCTGCCATAAGCTTTGCGTGCGCATGCTAATGCTAACGTGACGTCAGGCCGCCGCAGTCCGTGTTCAAGCGCTTTCACGCTGTCGACCTTCGGCAAGCTTAGGACCTCGGTCGTGGTGCGTCCTTGGGGGTGGAGGGTCAGGTCGGGGGGGTTGGGGAGGGTCCCCTCGGAGGCCCCGCCCTCAGCATCGAGGGTTTCCCATGCGGCAGTAACAAACCGTCCTGAAGATGCGGCAGTGGCAGAAGGCGCAGAAATCGCAGCACACCTTCCCTTCGGATTTGCAGCTGCCCCACACGGGGACGCACCCGGGGGGGGGCGGGCGCCGCCGCCTGCCACCAATCTTGTTCTGAGGAGCAAGTTTTCACCGCCGTCACAAACAGAACGAAGCCAGATGTTGCTCGTGTGCGCTGCCGTCGGTTACAATTGCTTTCAACGCAAACCGGTGCGCTCGGTCCATATCCTAAATTTCCTACCGTCTTTTTCCCCCCCTGCCCGTCCTGTGTGTAAGTGTACCAATGCAGAACCCAGGAATTCTCAGTGTCCCAAGGTTGTATGTACATGTCACTAGCATTGTAAACACCCCCGCCAAAAAAACAGATCGGAAAATTGGTTTTGGTTTAAAACATGCGAGTGCATTGTTTTGAAGTGAATCGAATCATTCCATTTCATGAATTGAGTCGCAATTGAACCGAATCCATACAGTCCGCTTTGAAATGGAACCATCCTTGAATCGTATCACTTGTATCACGTATCAATATTTTTAGAATCAATTTTTCTATCATTATTCTATTCATTAATCAAATAATCAGCTCATTTTTTATTGTTACCATTTCCCCCCCGATGATTGTTTATCAGTCAATTATCATTTATTTGGTACTTTTTAATGATTAATAAACGACAGTTGCGCAACGTCACACGAAAGGAATCGACGTTTTCCTCACCGACCTTTTTAAAACCGATTCACTTACGATTTTGCTATTTGTTTTCCAAAATAAAAGTCAATGTTTGCAAATGTCTTCTTTCGAAAAGATAATCAATCTTCTGTCATCAAGTGCGGTAGAAATCAGAAAAGATTTCCTCGTGACAGGATGAAATCAGAGCATTTGGACAACGTGAAGTCAAACGATTACTCGATGATCAAAATAGTTGTCGATTAATAATCAATGAGTTGTCGATTGATTTGCCACCTCTGGAACAGGCAGGACGCCGTCACACCTGACACTCTCTGAACACGTCGTCGCTTTAAAGCCATGGCCGAGGTTATCGTGCAGCTCGTTATCTCAATGCGGTAAGCCGTAATGGCCTTGAAAACACACAAACACACACACCTTTTTTGCCTTCTTCTTCCTTCCTGGTTTTGGCAGTTCTGGAGGAAAGAAAAACAAAAATAATGTCTCATTATTATTTATTATTTTGTTGGTTTTGTCCTAAGTCTTGCTGTTGTTGTTGTTATTTCTGTAGTTGTTGTTGCTGTTCCAGGTGTACTTGACTTTGTTTATTTATTACGGATTAGGGCTGCTCGATTAGGAAGAAATTATTATTAATCTCGATTCATTTGGTAATAATTGCAGTCACGATTAGGACAATCATTTGTTTTTTGGTACAAGAAAAGTAACAAATATGAAGACAAATACATTTCTTTGAAAGGCTATAATTATGTTATATATTGAGTTGTTTTTGGTCCAAACAAAATGTATACATTTAAATTACTCAAAATTGGTATTAACTCTTTTACTGCCAAAGACGTTAAATGACGTTCTGCAAAAACCTACGGAGGAGCGCCAAAGACGTTAAAAGACGTCCACACATTTTTTTTTGTGAAACGGGTGGAGTAAAGCCTTGCCCAGCTGTGGTGAAAGTTTCAAGTAGGTCTAGTGAGCCTAATGACTATTTTTGGCCCCTAGAGGGCAGCGATGACTCTCTTTTGACAAGATTGGGTGGGCGGCAGCAGAAGACGTGAGGCGGGGCTAGAGGGGACAATGGCTGGGGAAGGGAAGAGAAGAGAACATGGCGACCGGTTTGCAAGCAGCTCACGCTCGAGCATTTTTTTTCAAAGACGAAAAGCATCGACCAACGCTAAAGAGCACATTGATGACGACGATGATCGTCATCGATGATGATGGTGACTCCGAGGTTGGAAGCGTTGACGCGGCAGAAGAAGACGCGAGGCGGAGCTAAAGCGAACAATGGCGGTTACAAGCAGCTCACACTTGGGAATTTTTTTCAGACGATGAATATCCCGGGAAGGCGTGAATTTTTCAAGCAAGTTGAAATTTGAACGGTGTAAATCGGAAGTAATTATGTGGAAGTTGTTACACGGCAAAAAAGTGAGGACAATAAAATATGATCAATGATCTTTTTTTTTGTTTACGATGATGCCGATTTTGTAATTATGGCATGTAATCATTGAAATTGTAATCGAATTTCGATGACTATTACGGCCACTTACCTACGATGAGGACGGGCACGTACAATTCTCCGCCGCCGTCGCCGTCCGGCACGGCGTTGGAGACGGCGTCCTTGTTGGCGCTCAGCCTGCGGTCGGGCATCATGTGGGCGGTGGCGAGGGAGAAGTGCGAGGCGGCAAACGCAAAGATGGCCAGCAGCACCAAAAGGCGCATCCTATCCCGCTTTTTGCTTCTCTGCAGCAACGAAACACAAACGACTCGTCAGCGCCGTTCTCAGTTTTCAATTTGCGCTTCGTCATTGTGTCTTGTGTCAGATGAACGGCGTTGATGCTTTATGATCATCTCTCTTTGAAGTGCTTCCTTAGCACCTTTTGGCATTTTAACGCCGGTGTCGCAATTGATCCATTCGTCAGTCAATTGAATTGATCATTATTTTTGGGATAGCGATAGATCGATAGATATGGTTACGATACCGATTATTAGTAGTCAAGGAGACCGCTCGCCGATATTTCAAGCCGATATTCATTTGCAGTAAAAGAGAAAATATTAGCGTTGTTTTAAAAAAGGACCTTTTTCTTTTCATTCTAAACGAAAAGAATTGACCGCTTCCAGGGTCATCAAAATGTGTTCAACTCAATTTAAAAATAAGCAAATAAATAACTCTGTAAGTAAAGTTTTCCCAAATTTCAACATCATTTCTTAATTTTAATTTTTTAAATAAAAAGTGTAGGGAGTTCCCTGTGTCAGCATCATTTTTTTTTTAAAGTGGGAATTGGAATAAATCCCTAAATGAAAAGATTGTCACCGAGCGACAAATGCACGTGAATGTAAAATCATTTAGAATTATCGGCAATGTTCGTAAAAGGTGTCAAAAGATCGTCACAGACAGTCCAAAAAATGGTCAGAAAATGTGGACAAGACAAAACAAATCCTGATGAAAAGCCTCAATTTCGCTACGTTCGCAAGCATTCACCGCTCAGATGCCAACTTTTTCGGCCTTCGGATTCGCAAAAAGGCCGATGCCGATATTTGTCAAAATGCCAAATATACCGATAATCGAGAATCGCCCGTCCGATAATCCGTCTATCCCTCATTTTTGATAACCGATGAATCGTTTCCAGCTCAAAATCCTGAGCATTTCATCTTCTGTTTAAAATGGTGAACATTTTTCGATTTCTTTATTCCAATTGCTTTATTTTAGCCAATTTTGTAATGTGTTAACGAGTAAACGAATCGTGAAAAAAAATCATGTTGATGCGTTTTTTTGAAGTGTCCAATTTTTTGTTGTTGTGATGAATTGAAGATGATTTGGGGGCGGTGTTGCGTTGATGTTGGTGCGTGACAATCACGATGGCAATCGAAGGTTTAACATCAGCTTGACTGACTGAAGAAATGTTTTTTTTGCCCCACACAAACCTCATATTTTATTTTCTCTGCTGTCACTTGTTTCGTCTTAACAAATGTGTTATTTATGTATTTATTCATTTATGTAGGCTTAGAGTTAGACTTTTTAGTGTGGAATGAAGAAGTCATTCCATTTGTATTCAAGCGCCCGATCTGAATTGGAAAACGTTTTTTATTCGAGGTGAGCGACACCTCAAGGCACTGGTGTAGCGCGCACACACACACACGCTAGCGGAGGAACATGTGTGGCCATCCGAGCGAGCGCCTCGTCGGGCCTGCTTCTCATTTGCAAATCACTTCAATCGCCCCCAAAGAGCAAAACACAACCGCTTTCTCCTTCAATTTGAAAAGATCCCCAAATCATTTTCCAGCTTGTCATTATAGGGTGTTGCGTGCGTGCGTGCGTGCGTGCGTGCGTGTGTGTGGAAGTTTGATGGGAAAAAAAAAAATCCATTGTGAAATAAGGCGATAATAATAATTGGAATCTCCATATGTCATTTTTTTAATACATTTCAAATTTTTCATGTTATTTTTTCTTTATGGGATGTTTTGTGTATAATTTATCATTTATAAAAGGTCAATGATTTAGAATGTTTTGGACGAAAGGCACAAAAAAATGAGAAAAAAGGGATTTGCGGTTAAAAAATAAATACATCTCATTGCAATGTATGCGCAAATGGACAAATATGGGACAATATTTAGCAAAAATTATTTGGCAAATCAGTGATGGGCTGTGATGTCGTCATTGGCCCGATCGGTCAATGACGTGATTGGTCGGCTGTGTGACGGAAGACGTTTCATCTTATAGTTATTGGCTGTCAGTACTTTTTAAAGACTTTTTGGATTTTTGCCGCTGGCGGCGCGTCCCGCAAATAGTCAGCGATAAACTCAATATAAAAGCGCTTTCAATTGATAGACATCGATGCACCTTTTTTAATGTTTTTTTTTATTTTTTTTTATCTAACTTGCTGACCGGTGATTGGCCGAAAAATGTGTCCTGTATAGATCAGGGGTAGGCAAGTTGGGTCCTAGAGATCCTGCATGTTTTTGATGTCTCCCTCCTCCGACACAGCTGAGAGACTCATGATTTGAAACACCTGGGTTGGAGGCAGGAGACACCCGAAACATGCAGGGCTGCGGCTGTCTTGGACCCAACTCGCCCACCCCTGCTTTGTGGGACATTTTGTGTCGAATTTCCAAGAACAAGGGACTTTAGTCCACTTACGAGTAAATGTTGTAACATTGTAAAATTAAGGAAAAGTGACACACTGTAAAAAAATAAAATGAAAATAAAATCTGCATGCATGTGATTTCTTACTTTTTAATTTAAAAAATAAATGAGCAAAAACGTCTCCAACCTTCTTCATGTGGTCATGATGTGACGTTTAGTGTCGAATGTTCAGTTGGAAAAAAGAACGTCTTCCACGTTGGTATGTAAAGCGCGTTTGCGTGTGAAGACTTTGCGGATGCTTGTTCGCTCGAACGCGCTCGCTTTGGGATGTTTGTTTTCTGGTGAGACGTCGGTTAAGAAGAGAAAAAAAAAAAGCCGTCCTGCTGAGAATCCGTGTGGCCGCGACACATGCAGGCTTTGTTTTGCACATCATTTGTTGTTCTTGCAAATGGGAACACAAGATAGCCGGCACATTTTCTTCCAAACCTCCGGGGACGTTCGCGCACGCTAAGCTAACGTGTTTTGCAGCTTTGGGAAGCGTTTGTGACATCAAGTCCAAAATGGCCTCCACAAGAAGATGTTGTTTTTTGCCCACAACGTCTCAAGACGTCCTTCTGAGGAATATTGCGTAAGTGGAAGACAAATTAGCAGTCCAATGCAGCCATTTTAATCCATCTCGGGGGCGGCCATTTTGCCACTTTGTTAAACGTTGCCATCTGAAATTGAAAGCCTTCGATTCACCTTGGGAGGATTTTTGACACGCCGCCATTTTCCATTGAGCAAAACTTGTCTTACGGACGGCCAATAAAAATGTGCTCAAGTGGGCTAAACAATTTTTCAACCCCCAAAAGGTCGATCTGAGGACATATTGGACATGATGGACTCGACGTGACCGATTTCAAACCATTCCAACTGCAACATGTTGGACTCTTTCAAGCGCTCTCATTTCATATTCCCGTCCACAAGATTTGCACAATTTTCTGGAATGGAAAATATGGACACGTCGGTCGTCCACTTTCCACATCCAACTCGAACCATTCCAACTTCAACATAATCGGCTCGCGTGCATGTCAGCAATGTCATCATTGCACATTTCAGAACGTTAAATATGCTCTTTATCAAGAGTGATGCATCAGATTTAAACATATGGTTGCATTCAAAATCATTTAAAATAATACATGAGGTGTAAACGACATACCAGTAAATATCATGCATTGAATACGATGTCAATATTGTCTTTCTCTTACCTTTTATTTACTATTAATATTTTTTTGAATGGAATTACTTTTAGATTAAATATGATTGACTGTAAATATGATACATTTTGTCTGGAACGTTAAATAGAATTCAAATATTAAATATGGTCTGTTAAAGATCCATCAATCAATAATAGATTGATACGATAACAATGAAACGATAACGGATACGAGACACTTAAAAAGAAAATACAATTGGCATATACATTGATTTAAATAAAAAAAAAAAAAGAATTTTTTAACCATGACATACTAATATTGATTAAAATTGATATCAAGGGCATTGATATGTGAAAGCAATCCAATCGCAGTTCATCAATCTTGACTATTAGTTGTGGGGTCCCCCAGGGGTCCACGTTGGGGCCCAAATGACTTGCGTAACGTTTGTAAAATGCTCAAAACAATGAATGTGGTACTTTTTGCAAATGAGCCACGCATTTTTTCTTCCAAGTCAATTAGAGCAAACAATAGACAAATGATCAATCAATGGAAATGATTTGGAAATCACAAAACGGACACTCAAAAGGGTTGAAATGGGAGAAGGCAGGCAATTAAATGGCTCGGGTTCAAAGGAATGATGAGAAAATGGAGTGCAAGTCCCATATTTGACAAGTTCAATCTAAAAGATCATTAGCAAAGCCAAGGACGGGTTCGATTATCATTGACTCCACATGCTGTACACTTTTTTACAGTTTAATGGTCACTTGTGGGCTAACGACGACAACAACTCACCGGACATTCCAAAAAAAAAAAAAAAAAAAGCATAAGCGGTCGAAGCAACGCAACCATTTTCTCTTTGTAAAATCAAATCTATTCAAATGGCAACGATGCACCGTTCAAAATGTTTCTCTTTCAATTTGTGGTGTGAACGCGCGCAACACAACAAGTGCAAAATAAAACTAACGGGAATTCATTATTTCAAAAAGAAGGTTTTGTCAGGAAGGCAAAAATTCGGTCAAATTGTGTCACAACATTTTCATGTGCGGGCAAACATTTGTTTTGTACATTTATGTATTCTGGTTTGCACTTTTTCATGATCTAATTATTACATTGCTGATGCAAAGAAGTTTGTGTTTTCATTTGGAATATTTACATTTGGTTTTGTTTTTGTGTTGTTTTTGTGTGCGCGACAATAATGGAAGTAGCAACAGCATTCAATGCACGGCAATTCAATGTTTTCTTTTTTATCACCGCACGTGTTTATCAATTCTCATGAATATATTTAGTAGGACATCAAAACATGAAAAAAAGATGTCAAGAGGACGCATTACAACTTTATTCCAATCATGTCCATTTGGTACATGACAGCAGGGCTGCTCGATCAGAAGGAAATATTGATCACCGTTATTTTGGCAATCATTTCAATTGAAAAAAAAAATGTTTTTTTGTTAAACAGATAAAAAAAAATTGAAACACTGTTATGCAAATTTTGGATGGAACAAATTGTATTTAATTAGTTATTTTAAAAAGGTGCAAATGTATACATTTTACCAACTCCAAAATTAGTATTAATGATATATATGTATTTTTTTAACGATTATGCTGATTTTGTAATTGTGGAGTGTAATAATTGAAATTGTAATTTAATTTCGATTAATTGCACAGCCATGCACGAGGGGTCATTTGAGGGCATAAAATGGAAAAGTGCTCAAAATTACACGCACACACACACACACACACACACGCACGCACACACACGTGCGCACGCAAGTCACAGAAGTCTCGGGTCATCCTGCCAAAATGATTGGTGGCATTCGTAGCACAAAACGGACGCAAGTTGGTTGGATTGCTGCTGCGTGAAAAACGGACAGCCTGAAATATTGCAGCTCACAAAAGGAATATTTGTCATAATGTCAAAGTGTGTGCGCGCATGAAGTCGCCACCGCAGCATTTTGATTGCGCAAAACGTATAGTAAACATGTTGAAATCATTAGACTGCATATCACCACAAATGATTGTAATTGCTACAATCTGACGCTAATAATCACCACTTCATTTCCTGGGAACGCACGCACACGCAATTATAAAATATGTGAACCGGTGCACGTGTGGCGATTTCATACTGAAATTATTTCAACAATTAAACTTCAAAGTATTGTTGCCTGAATTCATTTGTTTTGAATTGGTCAAAAAAAAACACACACACACATCACACTTTCTGACATTATTTTGTCTTTTTTTTCATAATGTTAACAACTACCCCCCCCCACACACACACACACAAAAAGATGAAAAAGCCCCAACAGCAATTTTGTTGAAAATGATTTTTCTAGCTTGCCATGCAATTCTGTCAAATGCCATTTTATTTACAACTTACCATATTTGACTATAATTCATAACAGGCTCGCATTTAGCAAAACAATTCCATCACATAATAGAGAATAAAATGACAAATTTGGAAATAAACTTGACTTGTGTGACTACTTTTGTGACTTTTTTTTCCTGCTTGCAGTCAAGAATTATTTTTGGAATTGTTTTAATGGGAGCTTTTCATCACTTCAAAAAGTGTGTGTGCAATATAAATATATATATATAAAACAAAGCATGTATTTGTAATGAAAGTGAATTAGCATATTTACGCTCAGCATCAATGGACCTTCCCTACCTCATTTCGTGTGCACAAACGCAGCAGACAAAAGGAACAATCCGGCAGCTGTCAACATTTCCAACAAGGTGCCGGACGAGCCCCGAACGGAGCCCCGAACGGAGCCCCGAACGGAGCCCCGAACGGAGCCCCGAACGGAGCCCCGAAAGGGCTTTGCGCCTCAACGAAAGAGAGGAAATGTTTGAAAGGAGCTCATGACATTCCCACTTGTGTCAACATTCCCGGCCGTGAAGGTTCCTGGAGAGCCCAAAGTTGTGCCTTCGACTCGTCCGGCAGATGTCATCAATTGCAGCTGCGGAGCCGTTCAAGGTGCCGAAAGAACAGGAACCCTCTTGGAAGAAGTCGGAGGAGTCTGAACGCTCCATGAACTTCGACCCAAACCTCAAAGGAACCCCCCCCCCCCCCCGCTTCAAACATTTAACAGCAGGGGAGCCGTTAAGGTGCCGGCAAACTGCCGTCGAGAAAACGGCTCATCAGGAGCTCAAATCAATTAGGCGGCTGTCTGCATTTCAGCCGGGGAGCCCGAACCTCGACCTCAGCCGCAAAAGTGGCAGAAGTTTGCCACATCTTCTCACAGACGTGAGAGAAAAGCTCAGGAACGAAGCCCGAAGGCATCTGCGGGCTGCCGAGGTTGTCAGCCGGCAACTTCTCAAATATCCTTTCAAAGGAGCTCGGAGCAATCTGGCAGCTGTCAACATTTCAGCCACCGCTGACTTCAATGTTCCAGAAAGCTGCACCTGCTGGGAACCTTTCATCTTCCACATCCGTGAAGGAGTCGGAAAACCGCCGGAGGAGCTCACGGCGACTCTCAGAATTTCTCCCAAATGGCTTCCACGAGGTTTCGTCCATTCGGAAGACGTGCTTACATACGTGTTGCCGCTTCCGTGGACGTTGACCTTACCTCACTTGGGCTCTTTTTTTTGAAGTCCTGGTGACAAAAGTTCCCGAGCAGCTCCTGGTCTTCTGGTGGGAATGTTCGGCGATGGGTCCCGTCCGTCCTCGCCAACTGCTTTCCCAAATGTCCCGCTGGGATCCTCAGGCGAGCCGCCGTTACCTTCGCCGCGCTGCCGACAATCTGCTGGCAAGGTTTGGAGTGGGGGGGCACCGAGGGTCGGTGGATGGGGGGGGGGGGGTCGAGCCGGCGGATGGGGAGGAAGGGAAAAGTATGCAGACGCCAGATGGCAACACGCTGTTAACACGGCAACAACACGCCACAAAGACGCGCTGCCTTAAGCTTCTTCCCAGGACATGAAAGACGAAAGCCGCCACTTACATGCCGTGGACGTGACGCGACATGGCATTAGCATGGCATTAGCATGACATTACATTGACGTTGGCGTCAGCGTTCATATTCCAGTCAGCAGACGTTGGCGTGACTCCACATGCCAACATTTTGATTGCGTGTGAAGTCAAATGAAGTTTTTACATACGACGCGCGACATTTGCATGCGTGACGCTTAAAAGCACACATTGACATGACTTTGACCATTTCCATTTTATTTGCATAGATTGACATTTGCTAATATGCGTGTGTATTAGGAACAACCACCAAAGTACTGTAAAAAAAAAAAAAATCTTAGGAGGAATTTAAAGGCAATCGAAAGTGAATCGATGCAAAACGCAAATCGTTTTATACAAAAGGGTGTTTTTGTGGCGCGCGTATTCTACATGGATTTGTGCTGCCATTCACGGGTTTTCACGGTAATAAACAAACATCACAAATGCTCAGATATAGACCGATTATCGGCTGGGCCGATGTTCAGCATTTGACGGCCATTTTGAAGAATCATACGGCTGATAATGGCTCCATTTGAAAAAAAGTGTTCAGGGGACTAATTATTCCATTTCAGAGATGCTGCTGACCGTGGGAACTCTCTGCACCTTCTGTTAAAACTAGGATAAGTAACATTTTACGACTTAGGATATTTTGCAAATGTATCCAACTTTATTTACTGTCGGGAGCTATTAAGTTTTGAAGACATTTGCTTGGGAGATCCCTGAACTTTTTGTTAGATTGTTCAAACAAAGATTGTCCATTGAATAAGATTGTGTTTATTTGACAAAACCCTAAACGTTGTTCAATAAACATTTGCTTAAAAATCTGCTGGAGTTTGTTTTTTTTAACTTTGATGCCAATATTTTCCCTTTTAGTGAAAATTTATATCGTTTTTCGGTGTCCTTGACTCCTGATAATCGGTCTATCTCTAATATAGAGCTTAAAAGGCCACAAATAATATACTTTAATATTTCAAAGAAAGTGTCCTGTCCATTCAAGACAACAAAAATCAAGTCAAATGAAATTTCATTTCCATCCTGGCACAAAGTAAACGAAATTGTTGATATTTCCTGTTCTTTTGAAATGTCTCGTGCTCCTTTTTGGACCGAAATATTTGAATGAGAACAAAAACAGCTGTTTGTGATGTTTCTCAAGTTCTTCCGTGGCATTGGAGCGCCAAGAATGCTTTTAGGCAGGCCACCTTTTTCTTTTGTGTCGCTTGATACACACTTTTGTGGCAGCAGAATTTCAAATGAACAAGAAATGGAAGGAAACTTCTTTTTTTTTTCTGCAACTTTACATACAGTCATTTTATACTATTTGTGCAAAATGGAAAATCAACCATTTAATCTGTTCTGTCAATCCACAAAATAATATGAAACGTGTATTCACCATGAAGCAGAAACGGTGATAGCATTTCATGAGGTTACAATTTCCATCAAAAAAAAAAAAGTGACTAATAAGAATTTACAAGGTCACTTTGGTTCCTACCGTGTTTAGCATCTCGGCGCTTTTCCCATCGACAGCAAACAAACAAAGAACACGACGAGATCAATTGTGGAAGAGACAAAAGAAGGAGGACAAGTTAAGCCTTCGTTGTCATCATGTGACAATTCTCCGATTAGTCAAGTTGGATGGGAAAGAAAGTCAAATGGACAAACGGAACGCTTTCCAGAAAATGATTGTGACAATAAGCCGCTTTCACATCAAACTCTCCGCGGAGACCAACAAAGATCTGCTGGTGCTGCTTTTCTAAAGCAGACTTTTTGCAACTTTTGACTTCTTCCGACTCCCTTTTTAACATGGAAGCTGCGCTGAAGGAATTTGTGTTCTCTCATTTTCTGACTGTGACTGTTCATTTAAAAAAATATGTATATTTCAAATTTGTCAGGCTCACATATTGTGATGCTCCAAATTTGACAAGGCATTCATTTGATGATGATGATGATGATGATGATGATGATAGGAAGTGTGCAACATCACAGTCTCGAGTGTGATGTTTTTTTATGACTGTTGTCGAACAAACAAGCGGCATTTATTAGTTAACATTAATGAGCGACAAGAAATTCAAAGTTGTTGATCACGTGATGATTGTTGGCGGCCAACGCGGATATTTCCGTAATTGCTTCCATGGTTTTTGCGAGCGGTGAAATACGAGGCTGTCAAAAGTCGCTTGCAACTTTGCAATGAGGTCGTTTTCGATCAGCTGGCTGACGGCAAACTTGACTTTTTTTTTTTGCTTTTGCTGAAAAGCCGATTTTGCAGCCTTGGACCACGATTGCTAGCCAGCTAGCCGCTGAGCTAGCGAGCTGGCCCATTGGCACTCGAGGATGACTTAAAGTAGCACTAAGGAACTTTTCAACCGTAATCAAATATTTGTTTTAACTCTTTGGATGAAACATGGACTTCAAACGAGTTGAATGGTCCCTTTGCCGTGGCCTGAGGGCGTCGCTATCCTTTTGACTGGCACGAAGCAACTTTAAGGAGGATGCTAGGAACACTGACTGGCACACAAAAAACACAAAAGTGCTGACTGCTTTATGGCATACGTCAAAAGCGACGGCGGATGAAAGGAAAGTCGAGGGTCACTATTGGCTCGGCTTTCGCTCGCTGGCGTAAGCGCAAACAAAATGAAATGAGCTTGCCCTCATGGGAAATGAGGTCTTCCTTCAGGCATGACATTATCACGTTTGTCCATATGGCGCCGCCATAATCAACGTAAACGGAAAGCTCTTTAGTGTAGGGTGAGCAGATGTCTGGAATTATCGGGAACAGTCCCGACCCATTTCGTCCTATTATCCAAATACAGCGCTTGACCCAACGCAAGTGCAGCTTTCTAGCGCCGTATTTTGTTACATAGCGGGACCGCCGCAAGCTAACGGCGCGGCCGGCTGGCCGGGAGCCAGCGACAGAAGTGGAATCGTGCATGATTTGTTTAGCGCTGTTTAACTGTCAAGCAAAATCATATTTGGCATTACACAACAAGATAGCCCCGCCTCCCCGTGGACGCAAATTGACTAGCGATTACATTTGCTGAGAATCGATTGCATGTTTGATTATCAGTGAAATTGTTTGGTCCTGTTTGAAAATTTTGAAAATCTGCTCACTCTCGTGTAGCATCAAGTTCACTATGTGTTTGTTGATCGTTAATAGATATTGACTGCATGTGCTTACATCTGCGATCGAGGCCACAAAATCGTTTTGAAAGCCGTCCAACAACATTCACTGTCGCCTTCGAGTGTGCGTGGCAGACGCCGCACGCAAAACGTCAAAAACAAAAGTCACACTCTGTGTGTCAGCAAATCAGCCAACGGAGTCAACTGGAGTCCCCCACGCTTCACAGTTTCGTGATCCGGGTTCAATTCCCAGCCGGCTATTGCGCAAGATTCGGAAGCAGCCATTTTAATGCGTCCTCCCTCTCGTCTTTCAATTGCGATTGTTTGTCTTTCCCACCAGGATTTTTTGGGGGCGGCTCGTAAATGCTGACGTTGCATTTTGACTTTGCTCGAATTTGATGAAGCCCCAAAATAACCACAAAAGTCCAAAGGGTCTTCTGTTGACTTTTCTGGTTTCTCACTTAGTAGTGAAAAGAAAACCAGTGAAAGGAGAGACGACGCGGATTTTCTTCCCTTGGTTTGTGACCGTGCCGCTATTTTTGACTTTGCGTGTGTGAGAGACGTGTTTTGATTGTTTGTTTTTTTTACCAACCCAAAAGGAAAACATTCTGTAATGGCCTTTGCTTCATCTTCCAAAATGTCAAGGCCACATGCAGGTGATACGTTCCTTCTTTCTTTCTTTCTTTCTTTCTTCCTTTCTTTCTTTCTTTCTTTCTTTCTTTCTTTCTTTCTCAAGATGAAAACGCGTGCTTCAATTTGACATGGAAGGGAAAAAGGCCACTTTGGCCCGCCTGCGCCACGGAGGAGTCTTTTCCAAAAGACATTTTGTGGAATACGCAAGATTTGCATCTCTTGAGTTGGACTCGACTCGTTCACAGACGCTAAAGACCTTTTTGAACGCGGCTGGCAGCCATTCAGTTCTTTCTTCCTAAGTGGATTTAGCTTTTGGAATGTTCGCCGGCCGCGTCATACCCTGGTCCAAGCTGTTTAGCAGCCGAGGTTGTGGCGAGGAAGGCCAGCCCGCCCGCCCGCTCGGCCGTCCGCCTGCTCGTGCGTGGCCGGGGGCCGTTAAGCGAACCCTTTGACAAAAGATGTTTCCAATCGCCACAAGTGAGCACATGCTTTTCATTTTGCTCTTGCTAAGCTCACCTTGTGAGCTAATGAGCTAACGGACATCTGCTGCTGTGCTTGCTTGTGCGTGCGCACACACACACATGCGCGGACGGACGGACGGACGGATGGACGGACGGACGGACGTACGGATGGACGGACGGACGGACGGATGGACGGACGGACGGACGGCCATCCGATCCCAAGCGCCAAGTTTCAATGCAGGTTTCAATGTTTCGCGTCGGAGCGTGTGTTGCACATGTGAAGAGTCATGAGGACGTCTTCATGTTTAGCGACGTCGTTTGCGTCGACAAGCCGCAACTGCTCGGTTACGATTTTAAGACGATCGGGTCCAAACGAGACTTTCAAATTAGGGGGTCAACATAAGGTTAGGGTTTTAAACAATGGGCACGGGGTCTTCAGAGAAACAAATATTTTGTGACTATTTCGGGGGGAAAAAAAATCTTATTTTTGGAGGGGGAAAAAAAAGTTCAAATCGATCTGGAAAAAAAATCGCATTTAAAGATTTTTTTTCATGAAAAAATTGCTCAGTATTTAATTTTTTTTTTTTGTCAAAAGTATAAAGATATATAGTGATTAAAAATAAAAATCTGCAAAATAAATAAATCTGCATGTTATTTTTTTGGGGGGGGGGGTGTCAGGTTTCTTGAAACTTTTATTTCTAGGAGAAAAAATCCAACAACAAAAAAGTTGTTCAAAAATGTTTTGTGACTCTTTCAATAAAAGAAATTGGCACAGAATTTTTGAGAAAAAAAATGTCAAGATTCTTTTTCAAGGAAACAAAAGTTGTTTTTTCCCAGCAAAAAAATATTTTCAGGTGTATTTTCTATCCAATTTGTTGTCACTCTCGGCGTCGTACGTGTAAGCGTTTTTATTCTCACGACGACTGGCGGGATCGAACCTGCACTGCCAGCTTGGGAGCGCAGAGTACTAACTGTGGAGCTCAACCTGCGGGCTGTTTCCTCACTTCATAACCATATGAGACACCCAGGGACATCACCCCGTTGGCCCCGCCCTCTGCTAGTCAAGGGGCTAGTAAATCTTGTCAACTTTTTTTTTTTTGGGGGGTCTGGCAAGCGCTGCACACTCGGCAGCCAGCCGCGTCGTCTTCCATATTTTGTCCCACAACTCGCTAATGACCTTGTCTTTACAACCCAACTCAAACACCAGCAGGCCAAATCTCTTCAAGCGTGTGTGTGTGTGTGTGTGTGTGTGTGTGTGTGTGTGTGTGTGTGTGTGTGTGTGTGCGTGTGCGTGTGTGTGCGTGCGTGCGTGTGTGCGTGCGTGCGTGTGTGTGTGTGTGTGTGTGTGTGCGTTAGCCTGATGACTTCCTTGAGCTTGTCTCAAAAATGTTGCGCATTATTTCTCAGAGAAAAAAAAATCCTGATTTAAAGGAGAAAAAAAGTGAAATGTTTCCACTCAAAAATCAACAATTTCGCTTGAAAGAAAGTTTTGCTTTTATTATTATTATTATTATTATTAGAAGAAAAACATCATGTTTGAGGAAAAAAGAGTGAACAGTGAAAAGAAACGTTGCTTCCTCCAAAAGTGGATCTTATCTTATAATAAGAACGTTATTTCTGTTATTTCTACATTTTTAAGTTGTTTTGAAAATGTTGGGGAATAAATATGTATAACAATAACAATGAAAATATTTGTGAGTACAAAATTTGTCAACGTCCCGCTTTGTGAGCCATTTGGTGGACGCTCGCGACTGCAAAACCAAAAACTCAAACACGAGCAGGCAAAGTGAGTGAAAACAGGTGTGAGTGTGTGTGTGAGTGTGTGTGTGTGTGTGTGTGTGCGTGCTTGTTTTCGACCCTAAACAAGGTTAGGATTTTAAATGACAGATTAAAATCCGTTTGAGTTTGAAATGAGTTTGTCACGCTGGGGTTCGTGTTTTCAACAAGAGTTCGGCTTTGAAAGTTCAAGACAGGATGACATTTTCAGTCAACCAGTTTAGGGTTTTGAATTAGGATTCAAGACAAAACGAAGGTTTCAGTTTCAGGTGCCAAACCAGGATTAGGGTTCAGGATAGGGTTCCAAATTAGAGTGTCAATTTAGGGTTAAGGTTAGAAACTTGGTTGAGGGTTCTAAACAAGGGCGTGGACTTCAAATTAGGATTTGAAAACTGGATTAAGGATTTAAATGAGGGTATCAAGGCAGTACGAGGCTTTGAAACCACCAGGTTTAAGGTTTTCAAACCAGGGTTCGGGTTTCAACGCAGTTCAAGTTGATTTCTAAAGACCTTCATTACAAAAGAGTCTCAAAGGACTTCAAATGCCCGCAGTTGACAAAAACCTGGCCAAGGGTTTGGTTAAGGGTTTGAAATGAGGGTTAGGTTTGGAAAATCGGGTTTCAAACCAACATTAGGATTTCAAAGGAGGCTTGTTGCTGTTCACAAGAAAAGACACGGGTTCCGGTTTTAAACAAGGATGGGGAATTCAAACCAGGGTTTGGGTATTAAGGTAGGGTTGGATGGCAGAGTTGGGGGTTCAAATGACATCTTTTTCAAGGGTGTCTCAAGGGAACTCCACCAAGGAAGGACGAAGGCCGGACTCGATCTCACGTCCTCTGCACTGCGAGGCAGACGTGCCAACCAGTCACCAGGTGACGTTTCCAAAAACTATCAATGTTTTTTCAAAACTTGTTTTATTCTTCTTTTTTTCCTCTCTTTTCTTTTTTTCTTTCAATTTAGTCCGATTCTTTTTTTTTATCTCACAAAAAATGTTAGGCAAATGTTGTACTATTTATTTCTTTATTCTGGCAGTGCTTTGTTTGGACCCGCGACCGCTTTTTGTTGTTTGCAGATTTCTGCCAATCAAATCCAATTGACAGGTTTCAAAATGTCACCATTTGATTCCTTTGCGTAGTGATGCTGTCGCATCTTGAAATGAAAATTGTCTGGCGTCTCACGATGAATTCTGTCCCAACAAACGTCCGTCTCGCTCGCACCTGAGCATCATCAAGTCTGCTTCTCAACGTCAGAGGCGGCAAATCGTGGCCCAGAAAGTCAAAAACACGACGCAGTTTATCTTTAGCCTCAGCTGCTAGTTAGCTAGCTCCCTAGCTAGCGCCCATTGGTGCTCGTTTGCCTGCTACGGAGCTAGCTAGCTAGCACAAGTGGCTAAAGTTTGGACTTTCTGGACCTGGATTTGCCGCCTCTGCTCAACATGAAGTGAAAAGTTGGGGAGAAAATGTTGGTGCGTTGCGACACGCACACACAAATTTTGCGCTGTGGAGGTTCACGTAAGGACGCGAACGCGGCGAGCCACAAAATCATTTCTAATGCGCCTTCAACCACAAAATGTTCCCTGGTAGGACGCGTTCCAGCGTTTGTTGTTGTTCTGACCTGCGTTGTTGGTGTGATTTACAAACGTTAGCCACATTGCGCTCATTTTTGCGGGGTTGGAATTCAACGCCACAATTTCAGGATTGAGACGTTTCCAGCGGACATTTCGCAAAAACACATTTTGAAGAGACGAGACAAGCTTGTTGAACCTTCGGTTACATGCCGACAAGCTTCTACATTTTATTTTGACTTTCGTGCAAACTCATTCAAAGGGAAGTCACCCCCCCCCCCCCCCAAAAAAAAAAAATCTTGACAAGAATATGTTCTAAATATGTTATTCTGGTTAATATTGCCTTAGTGGAAAATGAGTTAAGCAGCAAAATGCAGCCGTTTTGATCCATCTCAGGGGGCGGCCATTTTGTCACTTGCTGTCGACTGAAGATGACATCACAGTTGCTCAGGTCTCAGGTTAGAGCTGTGATTGGTCGTTGCCCGAGCAACTGTGATGTCATCTTCAGTCGGCAGCGGGTGGCAAAATGGCCGCCCCCTGCATTTTGATGCATAACTCATGTAATATTCATCCGAATGTCATGTTTAGACGAGTCAGGTCACATACAACACATAAATGCCAAGAAATATTTATGGTTGACTTTAAAGCAATATTTGAAATACAAACAAACAAAAAAAAAATTGTTTTCAATCTTACATTAACCCCAAAACAGAGCAAAGAGCAAGAAAATGTGTTTTGGCAAGTTTGGATTGGACGAGAAGGAAAAGCGCATTGCATTGTGTGTGCGTGTGTGTGTGTGTGTGTGTGTGTGTGTGTGTGTGTGCGCGTGCGCGTGTGTGTGTGCGTGCGCCCATTTAATTGGGGTTTGTTTTGCGAGTGTGGGGGCCCCTCACTATTATTAAAGTGTTATTAAATTAGCATGATAGCATCTGGGCCTCTTGGCATCCCCCAACGTATACCTCCCCACAATTTTCCTCCCCTCGCATGTGGAGCTGATTGCAAACTTTGTTTTGGAGCCCCGGAGCCTTTTTGTTATCCTCGTGAGATTTCGAATAAAAAGCGCTAATGACCGTAAAAAGTGCAAATTTGACATCATCTGGTACCATTTGCCCACACTTTCATCCGAAGCCAAAACATGGTGCCTTTTGCTTTGTTTACCTCCTTTAAAAAAATGGAGAAGAAAAACTCTGGAACTTTCTGTGCTTTCTTGAAGAGAGAAACAACGTGCAAACAATTCCGGATTAATCAATTACATGACATTATGTCAAAACTGCAATCAAAACATTTTACAACTTTCCAATTGAAGGTCCCATACAAAAAAATACAAAAAAAAAACAACATATCTATTTAATCGTATTTGCGAGAAAATTTGTGTTGGAAATGCCAATGACGACTTTTTTTTCCAAGCTTTTTTAGTTGGCCAAAAATGCCTGGAATGTAAAAGCTCATGAATATTCAATATGCAAATAACCTCTTCTGTGATTGGGCCTGCGTTCACCTTGCTTTGCTCTGATTGGCCAGTTCCCGACGTTTGTGGCCAGCCACGACGCGCTGTGACGCGGCACGTCATCGAGGTGGTCTGCTCACCTTGGAAGGAAAAACATTTCCGACTTCATGTCCTCAAAACCTTCCAGACTGAACTCGTGCTGCTTCGCTCATTAATGTTCGATTCTCATACCAATTGTATTCCTTATTTATAGGAATGACGTGGCTTTTCCCGCGACAATTTGCCCTAATTCAGGCAATTACTTCTCTCACATTCCGATTTCACTCTTTTTATGGCCAAAACAACAAAATATGTGAGCGTAGAAAATAAAACATTTTACATTTGTACCGTAAGATAAAAGTAAAACTATTTTTTTTGTATTGTTTGAAATCATTTTTAGTTTTCTAATACAAAATAAATTGAAAAGGATTCTTTCTCCCCAGTCACCCAAAAAAACAAACCCACAAAAAAAGTTTTGACTTTTCCAATAAAACTAAAAATGAACACAAATGGATTTGTTCTGCTTCTAATAAAACAATAACAAAGCATATCTAATGAAAATAAAATGGCAACAATTTCCAATACATAAACCCCCCAGAAAATATAGCAATTAATAAGCATATTTAATTTGTTTTTAATTTTCAATAGAAAATAAAGTCGTTTTGTTTATTTTTCATGGAACAACAAAAATAACACCAAGTAGATTTGTTTAGATTTTTCCCACAATAAAAAAAATATAAAAGGATAAGTTGAGAACCGGTGGGGGTCAATTCCTTGTATTATCTCGTGTAATCTTTTAACTTTGTGATCCATGTTATTATTAATGATCTTTCTAGGTTTTATGCTTGGCCAAGTGACATTTCAGAGTGCACACCGCCACCTGCTGGACAATAAAGGGAGTTGTGTGACTTCGTCATTATTTCTATTTTCTTTTTTTTGTCTTTTGGTGAAGGGTTTGCAGCCCGTAGCTGTGTAAAAAAATATTTAATAAATCAAATATTGAATGCGAGTTTGTTCAATGACTTCAACGTTTGAAAACAAAAGTGATGGCGCAACATTATGTGGAGGTTCAATAATGTTAACTATAGATTTTCCAAATAATAACCAAGTCAAATGTTTAGAAACTCCTTTTAAAGGGGAAATCACCCCCCCCCCCCACCACAAAAAATAAAAATCACAGCTCATCTGTTTCCTGTAGCAGTCGTTGAATTGCTCGGTAATTCTGAACATGTACGCGACTCCTGCCAAAGAAAATAATTTCCCGTCATCTGTGCAGACACGATGATAGCGAACACCCCAAAAATCAGTCACCATGTTTATTGGTCACATTCATCAGCAGTGTTGCAACGTTGGCGAGCGTTAAAAGAGCAGTCGCCAAAAGGGCCATTTACATCAAATTCAATCAATTACAGTCATGGAAGATTAAAACCTTGTTAGGCAACCTTCTCTTCTGTCCTCACTGGGACCCGATGGTGCTTTTAGGGAGCGCTAAGTGCTAACTGCAAGAAGGCCACAGCAAGTGGTTAGCTGGCTAAAGATGCTAACGGGCGTGGTTGGATTCCACGAAGATGCGGAACGCGCCACGACGGCAGACGAGCCCGCGTGACGGTCGACCTCCACGCTTTCCTCGACTCAGTAGCGGTAGTGGTCGGGTTTGAAGGGTCCTTCCGTGGGGAGGCCCAAATACTTGGCCTGCTTGGCCGTCAGCTTGGTCAGCTTCACGCCCAGCTTGTCCAAGTGGGCCGCCGCCACCTGCTCGTCCAACTGCAACAAACAAACCAGATTGAAAACACAACCAAACACCTACGACAGCCCTGGGAAGAAGAAGAAGAAGAAAAAAAAAGATCAATGATAGAGGGGAAAAAACTAATTGGGGTCAATGGACAAAGAAAATCAGCAACAACAAAAAACTGAAGGAAATTAAATACAGAGGGGAAAAAAAATAATAATAAAAATACTAAGTCTTCAAAGGAAACTTGACACATTAAGCCATTTTCAGCAGTAAAAATGTCATATTTTGTCCAGAATTAATTTAATAACATTCTTTTTCATGTACAATGACTACCTTTAAAAATTGTTTTTGCGCTCCTCTTTTTAATCGTCGTCGTGCACGTAAAACAAAAGTAATGAGTAACGGTAAAAAAATAAATACTTACAAAGTACTGGGGGAAAAACTACTCAAGTACAGTAACAAAGTATTTGTACTTTGTTACTTCCCATCTCTGGTCGTTAGCTACTTCCTCAGCACAGGTGATGTCATCTTTAGTCGACAGCAAGCGAGAAAATTGTATTAATTTAAATTTTAAAAAAGTAAAATCACAAAGTTATCAAATTCATTCTTGACCAAATAGTCACTTTTTACTGCTGAAATTGTCTCAATGAGTCATTTAGCCCTTTAAAATATATCTGCTCCGTCCATTCTGAGAAAAAAGAAACGTGTGCACTTTTTTCAGGCGGAACCGTCATGTGATCAGCTGCATGCACAATAAAGCTGGAATATGGATCAACTTTTATTTTGTAGGTATCGCAGGAAGTGTTAATGCGACAGGGGACAAGCGTTGACACTTTACCGTTGCCCAAAACTAAATTGGCTGAAAGCAAAGTTGGTCTCAAATTTTTTCTCCTAATGGTCTCAAATGTAATATTTAATGGTTTGATACAAAATGGAGTCGGCCACGTTTAGCTTGCGTGCTTTTTGTGCACAAATTAAACAAAGCGGAAAATGTTTGATTGATTTGGATTCCACTTGAGTGTTTTTGTCAACTGGAAACAATTTGCATTTGCTTTGTTTTCCAAACTACTGGATTTGGTCTCAACGGGATTGCGCAATCAAACCTTTTTAGGGAGGAAGTAGACGCCGACGGGGTATTTGTCGGTGTTGGTCCACAGTTCAATCTGAGCCAGAACCTGAAACGCAAACAAGTAATAGTCACGCACTTTCAGGCACGCCACCAAATGTGTTGGTCTCGTTCCCGAGTGAACGGCGCCGCAGGCCACCTGATTGGTGAAGGAGTTGCTCATGACGAAGGACGGGTGTCCCATCGCGCAGCCCAAATTCACCAGCCTGCCCTCGGCCAGCACGATGATGTGCCGGCCGCTCTTCATGCGGTAGCGGTCCACCTGACGCACACAAGGAACATTTGGCTTTTGCGTCGGCGCTGCCGGAGTCGGGTGGCAAAGTTGCATTTCGATTTGTTTTGGGAAATTGGGTTTTCGGGGCGGTTCTGGTCGTTTGTATTCGTTGGAGTCATTTTTTAAATGATTAGTTTAAAAAAAAAAAAATCACCGTTTTAAGTGCCCCAAAGATGTATTTATACTTCTACAGAAGGCTTTGATGCAGCCTCACCTGAAGTTGAAGAAATGCTAGTTATTATAAAAAACGGCCAGCAGAGTATAAGAGATCAGCCATGTTGGGCCATGTTTGAAAAAACTAAACAAAAAACGAATTACTCTTTACTTATTCTTATGCTAATTTCTGCAAAAACGCAAACCGATAGAAAAAGACTTAAATTTCCTGATGAAAGAAAAAGCTCTAATCTTTTTTTTTTGGTAGCTTCCATGTTTTGACAGCAAAAGAAAATCCTATTGGGCGGGCCTTGCAACATGCGTCAAGCGATGGCATTGCGAGCGCGTTTTTGGTTTTACCTGCGGCTTGATGTTGATCTTCTCGGCGGCGTTGTCGTTGAGCCAGCTCATGTCGATCTCGCAGTCAAAATGGCCGATGTTGCACACGATGGCGTCGTCCTTCATGCTCTCAAAATGGCTGCCGGGGGAGGCAAAGCAAGTAAGCAAACCGCCATGGCCGTCACGCACCCGCCAATTTCGCCACGGACTGATTTGGGGTGTGTCGAACGATCGCCGAGCGCTTTGCGTCCGCTTGCGGCGCCGGCGCCACCTACTGTGCCTGGATGATGTCCTCGCAGCCGGTGGTGGTGACAAAGATGTTGCCTTCCAGGCAGGCTTCGTCCATGGTGGTCACCTCGTAGCCTGGCGAGTACATTGCATAGGAAAAGTCTGCACACCCTTCTTCAAATGCAAGCTTGGTGGAGAAAAAAACATTTGACATCCATCACGGTGACCTAAAACCTCGATTCAAATAAATACATCAATAAAAGTCAACCGGAAGAAAAAAAAACAAAACATTGTACAAACATTCAAATTTATGAAATGGCACACCTGACACTATGTGCAGTTGCTTCTGATCAACTCCAAATAAAGCTACGATGTTCTAGGAGGCTTTTCCTGACGTTTTGGCGTGCTATGCTACGATTTGCCAACACGGCTCCTTTCAACTGTTCCTAATTGCCTCTACCTCAACTAAGACCTCAGCTTTCTTCTGAAAGTAAAAGGCTTTCAAATAAAGTTCTGACGTTCTAGAAGGCTTTTTTTGTTTGTTTTTGGATTGACTGCCATTTCGAACGGCTCATAATTCCCTCCACCTTCAATAAGGTTGCATGTCGGCACAATTGCAAAATCAGCATAATTGTAAACAAAAATAAAAGATTATTTATAATAATTTTGAGTTGTTTAAATTGATACATTTAATAAATGTTGTTTGGTCCAAAAGGAACTTCAAAGAAATTGACTTGTTTGAATAGATATTTTTTGACATGCCAAAATGCAAATGATTGTCGTAATCGTCATTGCAATTATTAGCAAATGAATATTTTCTTCATAATTTTGAAACGAAGGCCAAAAATGTCACTTGACCGCAAATCTCCCAAAGTCCTGCGAGAAAAGGTGTGAAATGGCGCCTCACCCTCCATGGCGGCCTGCAGGGCGTTGATGGGGTCGATCTCGGTGACGATGACGCGAGCTCCGAAGGCGCGCAACGCCTGCACGCATCCTTTGCCCACGTCGCCGTAGCCCGCCACCACCGCCACCTTGCCGGCGATCATCACGTCGGTGGCGCGCTTGATGCCGTCGATGAGGCTCTCGCGGCAGCCGTACAAGTTGTCGAACTTGCTCTGCGCCACACAAACGCAATCCCAACAATCGGTACTCGGGTTCGAGCGGCCACGACATCAATCATCAAGTTGACCTCCGCCGGGTTGGACGATAAAAAGGGTGGCAACCGCCGACTCACAAGATGGCCGCCAGGTGGGAAGCTCCATTAATGAAGGAATTTTATCTGACCAGCGTACAAACGTTTTAAAAAGTTGCAGCAAATCTTAGGAAATAAATATTGCATTTAAAGACTAATCAAATTGTTGAAGAAAAAAAAAGGGGGATTTTTACGAGACTCGCATTTGAGAACAATTTCATCACTTTTTTGAATTTGTAATTTGATGACAATATTTTTCCCGACATATGGTTTGAGGTGTATTTTATGACAAGATGTAAATTGTGGGTTGAAAACCGTACAAAGCTGGAACAATTCCCTTTGAGAATTTTTTTCAATTTCATTTTGACGATGAATTGTAATCATCGTAAAGCTCTCAAACTCTTTGCGGTCGTTCGTACCTTGGTGACCGAGTCGTTGACGTTGATGGCGGGCACCTTCAGCTCTCCCTTCTTCATCATCTTGTACAGGTTGTGGACGCCCGTGGTGGTCTCCTCCGACACTCCGCGGATGCCTGGTGGGGGGGGGGGGGGGGGGACAGACGCACACACGCGCGACCTCAATACACGGGCGGCCATCCACGTCGGTGAGCAAAACTCAAACGGGGCCGAGTCGTCGTCGCTGCAGACGAGCGTCCGCCTTTCGCTCTCCGCCGCCTCATGACAGCCGCAACACGGACGGCTGCGCCGCGTCGCCTCAAGGGGCAATCCACAACTCATCACAACTTCATGAAAAAGTTGATTTTATCTTACGAGGGTCCTCAGGATTTTATTTTTTTTAAAAAGTAAAATCTCATTTTCAGAAGGCAGACTTTTGCGCGCCGCCGACGACGATGTCCGGCAGCGAGTTGACGGCCAAGCGTGTTTTAGTTAACAAAAATGAGAAGCGAGAAAACGAAAATTCCAAAAGCAATTTCCTTAACGAAATAAAATTAACAAAAACTAACTGAAACTACATTTTATGTTTACAAAACTATAATTACAGCTTGTTTTAGTCTTTGGTAATTAATTTAATACATGAGCCTTTGGGGGTTTGTTTTAAATGTGATTTTAAGTTAATTTATTTCAATATTAATGGAAATAAGGACGTTTGAAAAGTGTCATCGTCTAAGCAGCACCTTCAGATGAATGAGTTACTTTTTTCATTTGACCATTTTGTTGATTAATTAACAGAACGACCCAGAAACTTAAATTGAAAAAGCAACACTCAAAAGCAATTAAAATCGTATTCCTGGCGTGCCTGTGCCGCCGCCGCCGACTGACCTTGGAGCAATTTGGGGTACTTGGCGTGGACCAGGTTGGTGAGGTCGCCGCCGTCGTCCAGGATCATGTTGAGCGCTTTCCCGTCTTTGAAGTAGATGGTCTGCTCGATGCACCACATGTACTCCTCGTCCGTCTCGCCCTTCCACGCGTACACTGCGCACGCGCCACACAAGGAAAGGACGTTTGTCAAGCGCCAATCGCAAATTGCCAACTTGGACGGCAAAACGCAGTCGACGCCGTCTTGAAGGAAAGTCAACCCAAAAACGTTCTTTCTTTTTTTTTCCCTCCGCTTGCAAACGTCACGACCACACAAAGAAAACTAGCGCGCCGTGATTGGCCATTACCGGAGCAACTGTGATGTCATTTCCGGTGAGTGGCAAAATGGCCGCCCCCAAACGGCTGCAATATTCTTCACAACGCCGCGTTTTGAGTCACAGACAACATTTTTGCTAAGAAAAGTTGCAAGTTGCCGACTTCTTGACAAATCTTCAATGCAGTTGAGGAACGCCGTTTCCGAGGTTACCTGGGACGCCGGTTTTGGCGATGGCGGCCGCGGCGTGATCCTGAGTGGAGAAGATGTTACAACTGGACCACTGAACCTGCAACACAAACAACAACATGTGAGAGAGCAAGTCAAGAATCAAGTCTTTTTATAGAAGATTTTTTGGAGTCTCAAAAAATATTTGTTTACAATATTTTATTATTAAAACATTTTTTTATATTAATACATATTTTTTGGAGTCTCAAAAAATTATATATATTTGTTTACAATATTTTATTATTAAAACATTTTTTTATATTAATACATATTTTTTGGAGTCTCAAAAAATTATATATATTTGTTTACAATATTTTATTATTAAAACATTTTTTTATATTAATACATATTTTTTGGAGTCGCAAAAAATTATATATATTTTTTTTACAATATTTACTATAGCTAAAATTACAAGTAGATGCAAGAATTGAGTAATCAAGTAATCAATAGGCTAATATTTCTAATTGTTTGAAAATCTTATTGAACAAAATCTGTCAAAATCCGCTAAAGCAGTCAAAGTTAATTATCGTTTGTGTGAATCAACATCTGCTTTACTTTGAACAATCGACATTTGTCATTTTGATGGCCCAAACCAGGAAATGCATCGTAATCAATTTATGTAATTTTTGCAGGGCTAATTATTTATTTTTTTAGTCTACTCTCCTACTCGTATGCTTGGGTTCAAAGACAAATGTTACATTGTGATGACTCATTTAAAAAATTGAAATATGCTTTTTTTTTTTTTAGGGGAAATAATAGCATGCGTGTTAAGGTGTCGTCTGCAAGCGTTAGCTTATGTCGTCGGTCAACAAAACACCGCGTCGTCGCCGTTGCGTGGACTGGGCTGCGCCGCAACAGGCACCGAAACGCGGAGCAACGCAAAAGGAAGATGGCGAACCTCGGCCCCGAGCGCGGTGAGCGTCTCGATGAGCACGGCCGTCTGCAGCGTCATGTGCAGACATCCGGCGATGCGGGCGCCCTTCAGAGGCTTGCTGGCGCCGTACAGCTCCTTCATCTTCATCAGGCCCGGCATCTCGTTCTCGGCGATGGCGATGGCCTTGCGCCCCCACTCGGCCAGGCTGATGTCAGCTGACGGACAGCCACGGGAGAGCGTTACTTTTCAAAATTAAAGAGGTTTGCTAATGCATTATTTCAGTTAAAACAAATAATATGTCTGCTTTTGCGGAGGACTGCAGAAACTGGTGAAGATCATTTGGACAATTTTGAACTAAACAAGGTCTCTCAACGATGACCCGATTAATCGATGCAGCTCGATAACTGGCGGTGAACTGGAAAATGTCTCCCAACATCAAGTGACAGATTGACAGGCAGTAAATCAATCACTTGCCGGGTTGCCGGGTGCAAACCACAAGACTGACTCGACGACCGCGTGGACTTTGGCCATTTGCGCTTATCTGACCGCATGCTGTTGAGCAACGCGTGCTTTTCACCTTGCTTGATATATTATGCACATTTTTGTACAACCACATTATATGCCATTTTTATGCTGAAATGTGAAAAAATAAATCCTATTTTAAGCTCCAGTCACAACGTGCAAAACAATCATCAGATACGTCCCACCACATCTGCAACTGTGGATGAATTAAAAAGTGCGAATTTCATTCAAATCTGCATTTTATTGGAGTCAATTCAAATGCAAACTAAAATAAATGCACTGAAACTACATACAGCATCTTTGATGGAAGCTTTTCAATTGTATTGAAAAATAGGAATTTCACAATCACATTTTTTTTTTTAAACACACCAAATCATTTTATTTTGATTATCTGCCAAAGCAATACAATAAATAAAAAACAAAAATTGTCTCCATTATCAAATTCTTTTTTTCCCCCCCATTTAATGAAATGTGTGTCAAGATGAAAGCATTTTTATATGGCTGTAAATCAGCTTTTCTTCTAATCAAGTAAACTAACTAAGTAAAAATGTGTTATTGTTGACAACGAAGACAATTTTAAAATCCGATCTTTTTCATTGATACCGATCAGATCGAAAATCTGGTGTTTGGCCCCGATTTCATATGTCGATCAGATCGGGTTACGGTATTGAAAACATTCGTATATAAACAAACACAATATGCAGAAATAATGCTTGCAATAAAATGCAATTATAATTGGTCATGAAATTAGTCTATAAATATATCAATTAAATATTGAATACATAAGATACATATGAATGAATTTCAATCATGCAGTATAAAAAAATACAATATAAATATCTCATATTTAAAAACCATGTATTGCCAGATGGAAAGAATAGCAAAAGTTAAACACGACTAATAACAATTATTCACCCAAATATTTACAGATTTGATTTTATACTTAACCAAATAAAAATTGTAATTTAATTTAAGGTTAAAATGTATAAAAATAATACATTAAGATATATTTGATTAATTTACTTTCATTTGAGATTTGATTTTGTAGTTAGCACGTGTTGCCGACCGACAGTTTGCCGCTGTCAATCACGCCGCCAAGTGGGGAGGGGCGCGTTGCATCATGGGACATGAAGTTCGCAAGCAAATGGCCCGCGGCGCTTAGCCGCACTTACAGACTACAACATCCGGGAGCCAACGCAGCTACTCACTTCAACATGACGACTCGTTTCAAAATTGTTCACACGCTGAAAAATTAAACAGCTGTGCAAAAACAACAAAAAACACACAAACGACCTAACACACGTTCACGGTCCAGTTCAACACACGGGGCGTTAATATTAACGCAGAAAGAAACGTGAGGTTGTTACAAGGTGGACACAAGTTTGGTTTTATAGCATAAAGAGCTTTTCTGGTGCCGCTTGCTCATGCTAACGAGCTAAACAGCCATTAAACGCATCGCCATGCACGCGCGCAGAACTCGACTGAAAGAGGAAGGCTAAACAATAAAAATTCGACACTCACCAACTTTGAAGGGGAGTTTCTCAGACATGTTTGCGACTTTGCGTATTGATCAAGCTCAGTTGGGCGAAGTGGCAGCAGCCTGGCCGACGAGAAGACGCGGAGAGGAGGGACGAAATCTCGTCGCCGGGCTTTTTATTCATCCGGATGCTTCCTCGGTGCGTTGCGAGGCTGGGGGCGGTGCTTGAGAGGCGGATTATGGTTTCCCATTGGCTGAGGGAGCACGTCGCCCCGAATATACGTGACGTGATTCGTCGGGTTGGTGGAGTAGACACGCCACTGCGAATGATGCGTTCATGTGCGGCATGTGGATGCGAGAAACTGTTTTGGTGTGGAAACTCACAAATGAGCTCACGTAATCGCTTCTTACGACACATCGGCTTACGACACATCGGCGTCTATTCACTACTTTTATATAGAATAACCTTTCTTTCCAAGTGAACTTTGTACACGAGAAGACGCAAACATGTAGGTGAACAAAATTAAACGCAAAATACGCTCACAACACACTCAACACGAACACTCCCACTTAAATACCAAAACACACGCGCACCGTCTCAAACTCATCACACACATTGACACAAATAAACATAATTAAAAAAACACACACACAAACCTCACTAAACCACGCAGAGAGCATTCTCACAACACACAAACACTCGCACAAAGAGGCTCACAAAAACACTCATACATGCTTAAGCCAAATAAACACTTCTACTCAAACAATCTCACAAACACGCGCGCACAAAGATGGCAAAGTAGCACATTTGCATCTGCACACCTGCCATGTAAACTCATTTGAAGCGTTTTGGGTGCTGCAAAGCCGAGTGAAGGTTTGTGTGGATGTTCTGTCCGCAACTGTGCTCAGCACTCACGCTGAGGCCAGCTGGCTTCTCCACTCACGTCCAAGTGGACCGCTGTGACGCTTTCCAGGAAAAAAAAAGAAGCAACAACTGGTCATTATAATGTGAGGGCGAAATGACAAGATAATCACAGGTCTGGAAAGTACAATATCACCAAGAACTTCGATATGACGTGCAACCCTCAATGCACTTTGTTGCAATTAGTTTCAGGTCAAATTGATAATAACATCATCATTTTTGGTCATTAGGTTATTAAGAGGGTGCACTGAGAAAATAATCCTGGATCTGCAAAGCTCTGATCATGAACTTTCATTTGAGATATGACTCCATGCACTTTGTGGCAACTTGATTTTTGACCCGTTCCTAGTCAAATGTGCCACTGCCCCCCCTCAAAAACCCAAAACATTTAATGGTCATTGTTGCATCACACATGTGTATGTACGTATGTGACAAGTGTCAGATATGTGAAAAACCCTCACCGAGACCTTTTTGAAATGTTACTCGATGCAGATCGTTGAAATTAGATTTTTGATCTGTCAATTTTGATCAAACAGAAACATTTTCCATCATCATTTCATTAAATGTGATTACATTGAGATAATAATCACATTCAGGAAAGCTCTCATCACGATCTTTCATTTGAGGTCCATGCACTTTGTTGCAATTCAATTTTGGACCCGTAAATCCAATTTGACAACACACAAAAAACGTATTTTCTTGTGACTTCATTCAACGATAAGAAAGATGATCTGACGTGTGACTGAAATTCATTTAGTGCAGTGGCCTGCTCAGCGCTGGTGTCATGTGATAGCATGTTTACAGCTTGGTGGGGGGTCATCAAGGAGGGTAGCGTGGCCGAGCGGTCTAAGGCGCTGGATTAAGGCTCCAGTCTCTTCGGGGGCGTGGGTTCGAATCCCACCGCTGCCAGGGTTCCTTTTTCCTCATAACTAGACCTTTTCAATCACTTATGTCAATAATAGGGTCGCTATTTGTAATTACTAATTATAAACAATAGCAAAAAAACAACAGCATATACATTTTAGAGAAAACTATACAGTAATTGGTTAAAGTTTGCAATTTACTGATTCAAAATGACTATTTAAAATGAGAACAAAGTATTAAAATGCATTTTTTTTTGTCCAAACTACATATATTTCAACCCTAAGCCTATTTAACATGAAAAACCTTCCACCTTGCCACTGAGTATTCTGATGCAACGCGATTGGACCTTGAACCTGTTTATGCGACGAATGAACCAATCGCAAAGTGGCAAATGTTTCACTTTGGATTTATCATTGATTGACAAGCAACTCGTCAAGACCATCGCTGGAGGCGCTTTTTACACATTGTCGACACCCTCGAAAAGATACGGCAGCCATTTTAGATACACACACACACACACACACACACACACACACACACACACGCACACACACACGCACACACACACACGTCCATTTTCGGACGTTCAGTATCACACGTGCGTCTAACGTGTGCTGTTGAGACTGAAGTGGCCGCGCTCATCAACTGCGACCTTCTCCAATCAAACGATTTATTTTATTCTGGCAGCTTTTGTTTATTGAACAGCACAGTTTGAAAGCGTGAGATTATAAAACTTGGACAAAAATCAGGACAGGACATCGACTTCCCCTCTTTGATCATCTTCAACTAAATGTCTCTTCTTCTTCTTTTTTTTTTGCTTTTCTGTTGTTGTTTTTTTAAGAATAGAAGTAGCACAAATATTCCGAGTAGTGTTGTTGTGTTTTTGGATGGAAGCGCTCGTGCACACAAATGAGCGGATTGTTCACATTGACCGCTTCCACCTGCAAAATATGCACGCGTACGCTCCGACCAGGACGGGGGGGGGGGGGGCGGCACGGGTGCGTACGTCAGGGTGGCTGGCGGCAAGATGGGGGGCCAGGAGCCCTCGTCCGCTGGAGTTTAGTTGGTGGTGGCCCAGGCCTGCAGGTCGGCCATGTCCAAGTCGTCTTCCTCCTCCCTCTTCTTGGCTGGAAGGAAACAAAAACGTCACAAGGTCACAAGGTCATCGGCCAGCTCAAACTCCAAACACAAATGAGGATTGTCACCTTTTTGTCTAACAAGACCCACACACAAAAAAAAAAAATAATTATATTTAGCATCATGAAAAGTGTTGAGTAATGTCAAGAAGAAGCCATGCCAGGAAAGACACAGAAAAGCGGCCATTTTGGCTCAGGCCGTTTTAGGGTCATTTTGGTTTCATTTCTTCATAGTCATGATTTTTCAACATTTTGTCCCAAAGGTTAAACTGGTCAACATTACATTTAGTAGACATGTTCATCATGAGAAGTCCCACAAAAAAAAAAAGACTGAAGAGGTCGAGCCTACAGAGACAAAGCAAGTCAGCCATTTTGGTTCTAAAGAGGTCAATTAGTGCTCAATTGCAGTTGCAAAAAATGTTTGATGGCCACTTTGACATCTGAGCATCAAATTTGATGGACATGTCTCACATGAACGCACCCACAAAAATGTCTGAATCGTCCATTTGGGCTCAAAGTGGATATTTGAAGGGTTATTGTGTCAAAGGCACTCTTTTACAATTTGGGTTTTCCATTTCTTCATAGTAATTCTTTTCCAAATTCAGCCCCTGACGGCAGAGCCACAATAAATAAAGAAATAAATTAGGGGTGTGAAAATGAGTGCGTTCATTTGGAGTTCATTTAAAGTTCCTTTAATGCCACTCATTTTTTTTAACGCGCAATGAATGACCAGCCCTTACTTGGAAAGGCTGCAGTGGGGAATTCCAGTCGCAACGCAGCAGACACGCCGTCAACGTCAACGTTTTGCAGTAATAATAATGCATCGATTTGTGGAGAAATGTGGAAAATGTGCAGAATTTCACAAGTTCTTCATGTTAAAAATGTGATTAGTTCTTAATATGAAAAGAAAAATACACTGAGCTGTCACCGATGTCTTAGAAATGCAATGATGCCATCTAGTGGCAGAAAAAGGACTTCAACACAAATCAATATCACACTCGTTTTTTTACAGTACAGAACATATTTTTAATTTTAACTCCATTTGATGAATTATGATGAAATTATTGTATCAATGACTAAAAGATGCCGCCATGTTTTTATTAGTTTAACAATTTTCCACTCTTATGTTAACAAGAGTATGAAACTTAGAAAAAATATCTATTATTGTACATTTAGAACAGATATAAAATGTGCAATTCATCGTGAGTTAACTAGTGAAGTCATGCGATTAATTACGATTTAAAAACGTAATCGACCGACACCCCTAAAGTAAATAAATGAAGTCTGAGGAGGCGACGCCCGAAAAGCCGCAGGCAGTCGACTATTTTGGTTGCATTATAGAGCCGCTATTTACAGCTTAACTGCAAAACGACTCTTGGGATGTTTCAATTTGTGGGCGGGGCTAGCCAATGAGAACATGTTTTGTCGCTTTCTATGGGGTTCTTCCTCTATACGTGATTTTGGAATCCATCGCCGGCAGCACGCATACGAGGTTATGCACACCTGGTCTGGACGGCAGCGACGTGGACGGGACGCTGGGCAGGCTGACGTGGGACGTTCCTTGCACGTCCAGAAGGTTCCTGTCCAGCTCTTCCTGCTCAAGCTCCTCCAGCTCGGCCAGCAGCTCATCCTGAGGAAATTAGTTGGTTACGGCACGGCGGGGAAGCGCGTGACGGCGGCGGCGTGACGGCGGCGGCGTGACGGCGGCGGCGTGACGGCGGCGGCGTGACCGTCCTACCTCGTCCACCTGATCGCCGAAACTGATGGGGTTGGAAATGACGTCGGTGATTTCCTGCGCCAGCTCCTGCTGCTCCATGATGTCCGACATCAGGTCGTCCACGCTGTCCACGTTCCTGACGTCACACGAAAGTCACAAGCCGAACGCTGATCGCGCCGTTCATGTCACAAACCCGATTGACGTCAGCAAGTCTCGGAATATTTGATTTCAAATGGATTTCTCTTTCAAATTCATTTCTCTTTTCAAGTAACTGCTTAAGTGCAACTGGCCGAGGACCGCCGGGATGGGCCTGCGTGGACGCAAGGATGATTTCAGGTCAATTAAAACATTATGATTAGTATTTTTAAATGTATAAAGAAATAAATGAAACATTTTAAATCATCATAACATTTTCAATTGCATCCAAATGTTCTTTCCAATATGTCGCACGTGTCACAACACTGAATCCTAATTCATATTGTGTTTGTGGAATACGCGTTAAGACGCAAAACCTGAGAAGAATTTGCGGCTTAACTCATATATTCCATAGATCATATTATTGCAAAGAAAAGTTGAAATAATTGTAAATAAATACATTTTGAAAAATCATAAATGAATGAGCATAATTAATGTATAGTACAGTACAATAAACAATTTTCTTCATTAATTGATCTGATTTGCCGCCAATTAGTGAAAATGTATTCATTAAACCTTTTACTAGTTAATTTTGTTCATGTATGTGATTCATCATCAATTAACTGTGCAATAAAAACAAGGAAAAACATTTTAACATACACATTCAACATTTTATCAAAAAAGTGTCCAATTAATTATAAAGTAATTACAAATAATGCTTAAAAATGAGTTTGAATCATTTAAATAAATACATTTTATTTATTGCATTAATTTAGGCAAATTCCCTCAAATCTTTTCAAATGAATTTGTTAGTATGTTTTGGTTCAGTTTATTGATTTAACTCATGAAAACATAATTTACTTTATGATTCATTGTAGAAAAAAGTCAAATTTTGCTTAAAAAGACAAATCATCATTTGGTTACTGTAGATAATAAAAATGAAAGGATTTTTTTCCACTTGATTTCCAGTGACGTCTCCGCGTGCGTGTGTGCGTGTGCGCGTGCGTGTGCGCGTGCGAGTGTGCCAACTCACAGCTCTTTGTGCGCGGCCTTCATGGCCTTGGCGGCGAAGCCCATGTTCTTCAGCACTTCGGTGTTGGTGTTGGCGTTCTCTAGCGCCTCCCTCTGGAACTCGATGGTGGACAGCGTGCCGTCGATCTGCTCCAGCTGTTTGCTGTAGCGTTTTTTCCTCTTCAGGGCCTGCAGCGCCGCTGTGGGCGTGACAAAAAGAAGTGCGCGAGTCAAGTCAAGCGGTTAAGGAAGCGGCTGCAATGCACGAGTCGAGTAAAAGAGACCATTAAGTGAGCTAGTCAAGTAGTTAGGTTTTGTTTTTTATTTGTTCATTTTTCCTTTCGGAGAAACCCGGAAAGAAAAAGCTGAAGCGTATTCATTTATTAAACCAATCTTGTAAAGTAGATAGCTTGATTTTTTTTTTTTTTTTTTTGCTTCGTTTTGCGCACGAAAAATGGAGTTGTGAGCTTCAAGTCACCCAAGTGAATTGGAAAATGAAGGTGCAATTAAAGGTACTGCGATGCCCTTGCATGTGGGCAAGGAGAGCCACAGTTGCACTTAGTGAAACAGACAAACAGTCAAAGCACACCAATCACACTTTTGTTAAGTTTATTTTCTTATCTCTAACCATGTATTGATTGAATTATGCTTTTTTTTTTTTTCAAATACGTAAAAAAAACACACTGTGATGTTTTTGGGTCTTGTACTGGCAAATTGCCAACAAATCGGTATCAGATGAGGGTCCCACTTGCACACGTCGTCGTCTGAATGCAAAAAGTCAAGTGCAGGTCGTGACGCAAACGCAACGACGACCTTTGGCACACAGCACGGACGGCAATCCGAGTGGAGCTGGACTCTTTTTTTTTAATCTGATCAAATCCCATCTGATTAAGACGTACGTTAAGTGGGTCGACGTCTGAGAGACGAGCACGGATGCGCTCAGCTCAAAAGTTCCATTTGCAACATCTTTTGTCCGATATTCACGATTTCCTCATTTGCTTTTGCTTTGTCTGTCGGGAAGCCTCGTGACAGTGTTGCGATACACCAGAGGGATCTGCGAGCTGAAGCGGCAGCCATTTTGCATTCACACAACACAAATTGATGGCGTTATTTCTGAGATATGAATGAATTTGTAAACAATTGTGTGCCTTTGCCATAATTACAAAGATAGAACGGCAAGACGACTTCGGATTCCTATGATTGTCTTTAACATGACGCATTATGTCTTCGTCATTAAGTTATCATCGGCATACGAGTCTTGTTGATCAGATGACATTTGCGTGAAATGAGTGTATTTATCTCTACATTTTGACTCTTAAAATTGGGATTCATGCATGTCTGTTTCAAGCATGGGAGACGTCCTTACATAAAACCAAGCCAAGATTCAAAGAAAGAAAGAAATGTGATTTTTTTTTTTTTAAGGGCAGCATTATATGAATATGTTGCATATACTTGTAGATAAACAAGTGGTGTTGTTGTAGCTGTCAATCTTCGATCTGGCCTGTGAGTGGACACGCAGGCAGACAAAAACACACCAGATGCTTTTCTGGCCTGCAGGTAACATCGTTAGTGTTGATCTGATTTGGAACCTTCCTCAGAGACAACCGGGCTAGAACCTTCTTGCTGGGACACAAACACACACACACACAATTCACGAGCCCTCCCCCCCCTTCCATGATGGCGCACCTGCAGAATGGGATGTGGGCTGCGTATGCTCGCCCTCTGCAGGTGGACTTTAATGTTAATCAATCCAAATACAATTGAATTCAACTCTTGCGAATCCAAATACAATTGATTCAGGAAATTAGTATCCCTACCTAACCCTAGTTTAAATTAAAAAAAAGACTGTCTTGACATTATTTATTTTTCTAAAAACTATTATTTATGTGTAAATTGATGTTTGTGAAAAAAAAAATCGATATATATTTGGTAACAGGATAAACGATGCAAATCCGAGAAAGGGACACACAAAAAATACAATAATGTCATCGGGGCTGTGCGATCAATTGACATCATGATTTTTTTTGTTGTGGTCAAAAATAAATAAAAACAATGTGAGATGACATTTTCTTTAAAAGTCCTGCGGTCCAGCCAACATTCCATCTCATGCGCGTGTTTGTGGAGCGGACCTCCCGCGAGGAGTCATCGGTGACGTCGTCTTTCAAAGAATCTTGTTTTAGCAATGTCGAAATTCAAGTTTGGCCCTCGTGCGCCTGAATAGCGTCCGCCAGGTTTGTCGGGAGAAGCGCTTGAAAGGAAGCCAAGTCACTTCCAGGATGTCCAAGGCAGGGAAAACTTTGGGCAATTTGCTGACTTTTGATCCAGAAATTGTACAACTCCTAATCATGCTAACATCTGCTATAGAAACAGTTTACATTCGATTGCATTGTGCAGTCTACTGCATATTTTTATTTGGTAAAATCCTGCACAATGTTATTATCTTTCTTTAAAAAGATGTTGGAAAAATGTTTGCTGTTTTGTGGGGGGCTGGAATTGATGAATGGCTTTCCCATTCATTTGGACAAGGAAAGTTATTTTGAGATTAGAAATCAAAGTACCACTCGAATTGTACCGCACGGTTTCGTCAATTAAGACAAGCACTTCCTGTTTCTTCTGGCCATTAATGGGAACATTTTACGCCGCACGCAAGAGCCACATAAAACCACATTAGCACAAAATGACGTTCGTGACAGAGAGGATGTCTTGGACAAACGCTTTCTGACTGAGCGTATTTCATTTGAGTCAGGAAGAAATCTGTTATGATACCCGATGATCGGACAGATTCCGTGCTCTCACTCCTCATTGCTTTTTTCTTTACGTGTGTCAACAATACGGAAAACAGAAGTCAACATTTCATAAAATAGCATTTTAACCAAAAGAGCAACAATTCATGGACAACTAACCAATTTTCTAATTAATTTATAGCTATTTTCATAATGAATTGTTTAGGGACTTTGGTCATCTTGAAATTGTTCAAATATTTCAGCCTCCAAAAGGAAATATTGTCAGATTTCTGCCTCCTAAATGAAAGCAGGCTGATCTTCGTGATGAATCAAAATAAGACATTTGCAAACATCTTTTTTCATTAAGGAAAACAATGACGAGCATTTAAGCCGATTTCATGACATGTTACAGACAAAACCATTGAGGGAATCTGTATCATTACTTTTGTGCACTGACACTTAAATAATGTCCTGTTTTTGAATACAGCTTTGGAAATTAAAACTTTTGTTTGTTTTATCCGATTCACAGATTAATTAAAGGGATAATTATTCAAATACTTATTAGTTGCAGCTCTCTTTTTTTATACAAGTATTTGTACTTCTACTCAAGAGTGAGTACATTTACTTAAGTACAGAGTGAGATTACTTTTCCCACCTGTATCGTTTTTGTTTTGTGTTTTGTGTTTTGTGTTTTTAACGGCGCCGCCCGTCACGGGGATTTAAAAATGGATTCCCGCAGCCGCTCGTCAACTTCGCCTCCCGTCAAGTTAGCCCGCCTGCTAAACGAGGTGACGACGAAAAGTCCAAAAGCGAAAGCGCCCCGCTCACCTCGCTGGTTCTTCATGCCGTGCTTCTTGGCCGTCATAACCTCCTGCTCGATTTTCTTCTCGAGGAACTCTTGCTTTTTCCCCAACATGTCTTCGGTCTCGCGGAGTTTCTGGACAGCCTCCTGGGGTGTGGGCGGCTTGCCGCCTTTGCCCCCGCCGCCGGTGCCGAACCACTTTGCGAACACAGACATGCTTGTGGACCCAGGACGATCGTGTGGGTGACCAATAAAAGATTACGCTTTTCTTCTTCTTCTTTTTTTTTCCCTTCCCTCCTCTTCGTGGACGAATCCGGCCGCCCAACTGAGCCGAGTGGAAGCTGCCTGCCTGTCGCTGCTGTCGCTGATGATGTTGTTTTCCGTCCACTTCCGCCTTCTACATACGGGTCTCGTGATGTCGTGACGTCAGCGCCGAGACCTGACTCACCAGGGGAAACTCCCGCCCAAAGAGGGATAGGTATCGCGGATAATTCATCACGTCACCGCCACAATAATGATTTTTTTTTTAAATTGAAATCTAAAACATCAAATAAAAAATATATATATAAAAAATATATATATTAGAGGTCTTAAATAAAAAATTGCTGCAGCACCCCTGAGACTGAAATGTGTTTAATGGCATATAGCAAATGAGTGAAAAAGTGGAGATGCGGGCCATCTAATGACCATGTATTAATTTGAAGTGTTAGGACATTAAAATGATTCAATTATGCTGGAACAATGACAAGAATTGATGTTAGTTAAAAGCAATAAAAGATGCCAAACAAACAAACAACATTCAGAAACAGAAAGAAGCAAATGGAGTGAATGTGCTCCATGAACTCAGGCCCGTTGAGGCCAGCCCAGCTCCTTGAGAAAACTGCGCCGGCCGTGTCGCACCATGCCAGACCTTTCCAGGCCTAGATGGGCGTGAGCTGAGCGCCAGCCAATCACAGCCTGACTGGTCTGCGGCAGCGGAGGAGAGGCAGCGACCTGAATATCACAAAGACGGCAGGTAGGGAGGTTGGTAAGGTTCTGTAGATAGGGTGGTACTGCATGCAATTTAACTAGGTAGGTCATTTAAGTAGACAGCTAAGTAGCTAGGGTAGGTACAGTGAGTAGAAAGGAAATGGTTAGGTACATACATCGGTAGCTAGATGTTTACACATTTCTTAGTGAGTAGGTAGATAGGTTTTAAATAGTTTGGTCGCGAGGTCATCAGTAGGAATGTTTTCGTAGTTAGGTAAGACAGATGACAGTCTTCCCTAGCCAGACAATGTATCGGTAGTTAACTAGTAGGTGGGTCCGAAGTGTTAGTCGGTAAGGAGATAGGTACAGTAGTAAGTCGATTGTTGGTTGCTGAATAGGTACATACGTAAGATGGTAGCTAGATGTTCATACCTCTGGAGGACCTGTAGCTCGTTTGGGAGGTACCGCTGACGATGCGTTCTGCAAATTCATGCTGTCCACCTCATACTGAAATAAACAAAAGGTGTGTATGTATATATATATATATGTGTGTATATATATATATATATATATATATATATATATATATATATATATATATATATATATATATATGTATAGTAGCTATAGCTGGCTTTACCTCTTTGCAAAGTTGTGTGAGGAAACCCCATTTGTTTGGCCAGGCATCTGCCAAGTCCTTTTCTGCATTGATGTGTGCTTTCCTGTGCTCACACACACACACACACACACACTTACACACACACACACACACACACACACACACACACACACACACACACACACACACACACACACACACACACACACAATCATATTGCCATTGATTTTAACATATTCATAATCAAATAAAAATGTTTTTTTTTACCATATTTCATCCTGATGTACAAAGTGAACAGGCTCACGGTGCATCTCCTCCACCATCTTTCCTGTGTTGTGTGTGTTTGTGTGTTTGTGATGTGGTGTGGCCCTCCATCCCAGGCTCATGTTACACGTGGCTGTAAGTGACACACTGGTGAAGCTGTTTACTGTTGCCATGGAGATGGCTAACTAGCTTATGTCGCTACAACAACAGCTGCCATCTTTGAGCTGTCAATCCAAATAGATACGTGTCGTTACACCGGATGAACTCAAGGTGGCGCTCGCCTCATGTGTACTGTACAAGAAAGTCATGCTCTTAACCGTCACAGACAAAAATGTTGGGACGCCTAAAGGAAGTGAAAAGTGAAAATATGGAGCTTGGACAAAATTACTGAGACAGATACAGGAAGTGAAAATGTAGATTATGTGGCACCTTCAAGGAAAAATGTTGGAACACTAATGAAAGTCATAATGTGGAATGTGATCAAAAGAATTGGGACACCCACAGCAAGTGGAAAAACACGAAAACATTTGGACTAACCCAAGTGGAAAAACGAAGAGATTTCATAAAGCTGTAGAACCCCACCAAACCGTCTTGTGACATGATGACACATTAATACAATCTCGGATAAATTAATTGATTGCTGAATGAACTCAATACAACACGTATGTGCACAGAAAACATGCACAGAAAAAGTTCACGTCAACAACATGTCTGTTTGAACCATATACTTGTGCACTAGTGCTAATATGTGCACCTTGATCCACACGTTGACGTCAGCAAACACACGTGTGCGTGCGAGCGTGCGCGCGCGCTCGCGCTTGTCATACGTTGACGTGTGTTTGCATTGCAACACTGTTTGATGTGCACGCAGTGATGCTGATGTTGAAGTCAAGAGGCGAAATGTGGCAACCCGCTTAGCCTTTCATTCAAGGGGAACTCAACGGGAAGGCAGACTTTTGCTCCGCCCCTCACTACTAACAAACTTCTTAACAAAAGAAATAAATAACAAACAACGGATCAGATGAACAATCAAAGTACGGAATGAACTAGCTAAAAAAAACATACAAACTGACAAACTAGCTAGCACATTGTTTAACTAACTAACTAACTAACAGATGGACAAGGTATGGTCTGAACTAGCTAAAAAAAAAAGACATACAAACTAGCTAACAAATTACGTCCACAGTCTAAAATGAATGAAAATCATTAGGTTTGAAAATGGTGAAGTTTCCAAAAGTTTGGTGAGTGGAGCTGCGATGTCGTGTGCTGATGTCAGCGTGTCTCCAACGTCTTTTAATGAGCGTCTTCAAGACTCAGAGAATGTTTGTGTGTTTTTTACAACTTGCTGCACTCGAGCGTGTTGTCCGCAAAACGCAGCGCGCACCCGACGGCCTTGCGCAACGTATGTGGCGTGTTCTTTTTTGTCTGCTTGTAAATAAGACACACGGGGTCATATCTGTTCACCACAAACACCTGCAGACCGTGGTGCGAATGCACATCACGACAACACAAGCGTTTTGGTTTTTACGACAGCTTCATTTGCTGCATCAGTGGACTCACTGCTTTGTGAAAACAAATAAATATATAGATAGAAAAAATAAACAAAAGTAACGGAATCATTAAAAAATAAATACCAACAGACAAATTAACTAGCTAACTAGTTGGCAAGCTAGCTAACTGGCTAGCTACCTACCTAAATAAGTCAAATAATTTGTGAAAATAAAACTTTGCAAGAAATATTATAAGATGAGACAATGTAGCCCCCCGTCATCTTTTTCTTGTTTGCTTCAGGCCAGTGCGGTTAAAAAAAAATGTCTCCACACATTTAGAAAGTTGCTCCTCAAATAAAGTCATTGATTTGCAAAACCGCTCCACAAAGAACAAAAAACAAACTATTTTGAGTCTTGAACTACTGAATGTGTAAAAGAAAAGAAAAGAAAAGTCATACGCAGAATTCATCATGTTTATTCTGTCTATGAAATAATACACGTGCATGCAAACATGCATGTAACATGTCGAGTGACCCCCAGGGTCATCCAATGAACTTACGTCAAAGTGGGTCAAAGTTCAAAGGCAAGTGCTTCTCGTGATGGGATATTTTTTTATCTGTGCAGCGCGGTAGGGGTGGGGGCACAGATAAGATGATCAATAATCAATAGGCTGTAAAGTCTTCATCAAACCACTTTGGTCGGCGGCTCACAGAGTTTCGGGATGAATCATTCACCTCGTAAAGGACAACATACGCAGAAGCGTAAGAGGCCACTGACGACCCCCAGCCAAGCCGGGCCGGGCCCCGGGCCGGGCCCCGCCCTCTGCTGGGACGTCCCAGAGGATAAAAAGAGCGCACTTTGCTGAGACGCGCACACACACGACGGATGACATCACCATCAGCAGCGGAAACAAGATAACAAATCAGGTTTGCCTTCACTATATGGATCACATTATGCATTATCAATAGTCACCCTCCTTTCTTAATAGTTGCTTAATATGCTAATATGATATTACTAGTCGGTTCCTTTATTTGTTTGTAAGTTACTTTGTGATGCCCCTTTTTCACAATTAATGTAGTTTTTCATTAAAAAAAAAATTTTTTGTCTTTACTTCTTTAATGGTGCGCCATCCGTCCTCCTCATCCTCCACCTTCTTCCTCTCCCTCAGACTCGCTGTCCGCGTTTGTTACCCAGTCGATCGCGATGCCTCCTCAGCTCCAGTCTTCAAAGCGGGGCAGGCCTCGGGTGCTGCAGGGCGAGCTGAGCGCCCTCAGCCCGGCCGTCAGGGAGTTTGTGGAGGCCAACGTGGCGCTGTGCCAGCCGGACGCCCTTCACATCTGCGACGGCTCCGATGAGGAGAACCGGACCGTCCTGGGCCAGCTGGAGGAGCAGGGCATGATCAAGAAGTTGCCCAAGTACCACAACTGGTAGGTGGAGCGCACTGAATGTCCAAAGCAAGTGCAACAGAGCCGAAAGAAAAACAGTGAAAGCAGCCAGGCTGATGCCGTCGCACGTTAAACATTGGAGAAAAGTAACCACTTAAGTATAGAAACAATCAATCAATACCTTTCAATCAACATTTCCTTCACTTTTCACTTTCTCTAAGTGCCCAAACTCCACATTTGATTGTCTTTTTTTAAAAATCTCTCCTAGGTGTCCTAATACTTTTGTCCAAACACCCACATTTTCACTTCTGTCCAAATATTTTTGTCCAATCTCAAATTTTTTCAGAATTTTTTTGTCCCAATACTTTTGTCTAAACATTTCCTTCACTTTTCACTTTCTCTAAGTGCCCAAACTTCACATTTGATTGTCTTTTTTTTTAAAATCTCTCCTAGGTGTCCCAATACTTTTGTCCAAACACCCACATTTTCACTTCTGTCCAATCTCAATTTTTTTCAGAATTTTTTTGTCCCAATACTTTTGTCTAAACAGTTTCTCCACTTTTTATTTGCTGTTTGTGTCTGAATACTTTTGTCCCTCCCTGTAAGTGTCCCAATACTTTTGTCCAAACTCCATAGTTCGCCGCTCCTTAAAGGTGTCCCAATACTTCTCCCCCTCAACTTGAGCTTCTTCCCACCCTGCAGCTGGCTGGCCAGGACGGACCCTCGAGACGTAGCCCGCGTAGAGAGCCGGACGGTGATCGTGACCCGCGACCGCCGCGACACGGTGCCCGCCCCCCTGGAGGGCGACGTCAGCCAACTGGGCCGCTGGATGTCCCCCGAGGATTTGGACAAAGCTGTCGGCCAACGTTTCCCGGGTTGCATGAAGGGTCGCACCATGTATGTGGTCCCTTTCAGCATGGGACCAGTCGGATCGGCGCTGTCCAAGATTGGCGTGGAGTTGACTGACTCGCCCTACGTAGTGGCCAGCATGAGGGTGATGACCCGGATGGGGAAGGCGGTTCTGGCCGCCCTCGGGACCGGCGAGTTTGTCCGCTGCCTGCACTCGGTCGGCTGCCCGCTGCCACTCACAAGTTCGTAGACTTCAATTCCAAGGTGGCTCGAGGCGTCTTCCAAGCAAGTGAGACTGCAATGTTCCCGTCTTCAGGTTCTCTGGTGAACAACTGGCCTTGCAACCCCGAGCAGACCCTCATCGCCCACGTACCAGAACGCCGGCAGATCGTCTCTTTCGGGAGCGGGTATGGTGGAAACTCTTTGCTCGGCAAGAAGTGCTTCGCCCTGCGCATCGCCTCACGCCTTGCCAAGGAAGAAGGCTGGCTGGCAGAGCACATGCTGGTAGGACGCTGAATTGTCTCGTTCAGGGTTCACCGATTCCGGTCCTCGAGGTCCTGCAGGTTTTTAGATGTTTCTGCCCACTAGCACACCTGATTCATACAATCAGCTCATCAGCATGCCTGATAACGATCCTGATCTTTAGCATCAGGTGTGTTGGTAGGCGGAAACATCTAAAACCGGCAGGATTCTGGACCTCGAGGACCGGAACTAGTGGACCCTGGTCTAGTTAATCTGCCAGAACCCACCCTGCAGAATTGGTATTAACTCTTGACTCTTGACTTGATCAGATCCTGGGCATCACCAACCCCGCAGGCCAGAAGAAGTACATGGCGGCGGCGTTCCCCAGCGCCTGCGGGAAGACCAACCTGGCCATGTTGAGCCCGACGCTGCCCGGCTGGAAGGTGGAGTGCGTGGGAGACGACATTGCTTGGATGAAGTTTGACCAGCAAGGTTAGGAACCATCAGGAACATCCAAGGCCTTTTACGATGTCTCCCTTTCTTATTGCTCCCGCCATTCCGTTGTTATCAGGTCACCTGCGAGCCATCAACCCAGAGAACGGCTTCTTTGGCGTCGCACCCGGCACCTCCGCCAAGACCAACCCCAACGCCATGGCCACCATTGCCAAGAACACCATCTTCACCAACGTGGCCGAGACCAGCGACGGAGGCGTGCATTGGGAGGGCATTGACGAGGTTCTGCCGCAGGACATCACCGTGACTTCCTGGAAGAACAAACCTTGGAGCCCGGAAGATGGTGAGAGATGGCGAAAACGGCAAAAATGGCCAAAACAAGCAGGATGATCAGTTGAGATGAGTCAACCTTGCTTGTTTGTTTAGGAGAACCTTGCGCCCACCCCAACTCCCGCTTCTGCACTCCGGCCGATCAGTGCCCCATCATCGACCCACTTTGGGAATCGCCCGAAGGTGTCCCCATCGAGGCCATCATTTTCGGCGGACGTCGGCCTGAAGGTGAGCAGGAAAGACTCTGGCTTCCATGCAAGATTTGCTGGACTTTCAGTGTGGTATGCCAGGTTTTAGAGTGCGATTGGACTCCTCCATTCTGTGAGGCAGTAAAACATTACAGCGAGCCATCCACATTTTCTTCTTTTGATCTGGGTCTGGGTTGTGGAGGGCAGATGTGTCAGTAGGGAAGGCAGACTTCCTCGTCTCCAACCACCTCCTCTAGGTTAGACTTTGTCCCTCCAGCATGTCCTAGGTCTGAACCAGAGTGTCGGCACAATTCCAAATGAAGTCCTACACACTCTTAGAGATTTATAAAAGCGATCCAAACTACAACCAGCACACAATGCCATCAGGTTTTACCCTGAAAGGGTCCTGAATCTTTTCATTGCAGTCCAAGACACATGTACGTCTATCATAAAGAACTATTCTCTCCATCCATCTCCATCTCTCCAAAACTTCCTCTGGTTCCATCAGGACAACACCTCGGCATTTGTAGTCCCTCCAGTGTGTCCTAGTTCTGCTCTGGGATCACGGGACCAAACAAACTCCCACGCGGAACATGAGCCGCTACAAGACACGAACCAAGTTTACAGATCATCAACAGATTTGTGCCAGAGAAAGTGAACCAAAACTGTAGACGTCAAAGGACGCCGAAAGAATCTGTAATGTCCGTGACTAAAGCTTTCTTTCTGGTCTTCAGGCGTCCCGCTGGTCTACGAAGCATTCAGCTGGCAGCACGGTGTCTTTGTTGGAGCTGCCATGCGTTCAGAGGCCACTGCCGCAGCAGAACACAAAGGTATGGACTCGAGACTTACATATTGCAGGCGCGTGTGACTTCATCCCACCGAATGGTAAGAAGTCACACGAAGAACTGAAGTCGACTGACTTCTCATTCCTGTTGCCAGGCAAGGAGATCATGCACGACCCGTTCGCCATGCGCCCCTTCTTCGGCTACAACTTTGGTCACTACCTGTCGCATTGGCTGAGCATGGCAGAGCGTCCCGATGTCAAGCTGCCCAAGATCTTCCATGTCAACTGGTTCCGCAAAAGCCCCACTTCCGGTTTCCTCTGGCCCGGTTTTGGCGAAAACATCCGCGTCCTGGACTGGATGTTCCGCCGGTTAAACGGCGAGGCTGGAGCGATGCCCTCCGCCGTGGGCTACCTACCGTGCCGTGATTCCTTAAACCTGCGGGGCCTGAGGGACCCGGTGGACTTGGACCAGCTCTTTGCCCTGGACCAGGAGTTTTGGCAGAAAGAGGTGCACGAGGTCGGGAAGTACTTTGCCACTCAAGTGAACGAGGACCTTCCTGACGAGGTGGCAAGGCAGCTGGACCTCCTGCGACAGAGGGTCAATCAGATATGATTTTTTTTTTTTTTTTAAAGAACGCAGATAGCCAAAATTCTAGATGTGGTAAATCCTCAGTTAGCATGCTAATCATTTTCAGCTACTGTGAGTAATTCAAAGTTATTTGTTTCACAGTGAATTCTGTTTTATCGAGGAAGGGGATTCGTTCCACATCCACCTATGATAGGTGAAAATTTGCAATATAGAGACACTTCTAAAAAAGACACAACATTGTCTGAAAACAAAAACAAAAACATTGCATTCCAGTAGTTTTAAATGTCTTAGTATAGTAGCACTGAGTTGTTAGCATTCAGTGATAACTGTTAGCAGATGGGTTGCCATTAAATGTTAAGTGCTAGTAGGTGCGTTCACTGTATTCCCACTAAGTGGTTAGCATTTAGTGCTAACTACTAGCAGCGGAGTTCACAGTATTCCCATTGAGTGGTTAGCGTTCAGTGCTAACTGCTAGCAGATGGTTAGCGTTAAATGTTAACTGCTAGTAGCAACGTTCCCTGTATTCCCATTAAGTGGTTAGCATTTTTTTGCTAACTGCTAGCAGCGGAGTTCACAGTACGGTATTCCCATTGAGTGGTTAGCATTCAGTGCTAACTGCTTGCGGTTCAATCATCAAACTGTTGTTGTTTGTCCTGCCTACATTTATTTCATGGTAAGTTATATTTGAAAAGCATCCAAGGATCACTTTAGCTTTCTTGTTTCTTTTATTTTTGACTATAATTTATTTTTATATAAAGTACATCCATCTTGCTGACATTTGGTGTAAATCTGACGTTGGAAACATTTTGTCTGTACTGCTGCAATAAACACTTGGAAACACCAAATGTGACTTTGTAGTTTTATTCCTGGAACAGATCACAAACATACAATTGTTGACTTGCTTGAAAGCGCACGAGGAACGTTTGGGCCACATGCTGCTTCACCAAGTCGAAAACTCCAGTTGACATGTTTTTTTTCCTAGAGTTGCATATCAAATGGATGATCTGGTTTTATGAGTGCATTTATCTTTATTTGGCTGACAAATGAAAACACAATCGCACTTGTGAGTGATATGATTCGTTTTACAAGTTTCATTACAACATCATGAAAATCATTTCAAGTACGACGTAAACACAACTGGCGCACAAAAAAAAAAAGGATCAACTCCGGAGAAGCATTTTCAATTAAAAATGATGATTAATATTAGCAATATTAGTGTATAAAATATGATATAAATCTGCTATATCAGGAGGTTAGTGGTGCGGCCGTCATTTAATTAGTAACATAATGTGTTGCAATCTGTCACTTACTTTGATTTATTAAATCATTGTGTGTCACTTGAAATGGAACTAAACCGTCAAAAATATCAGATAGAAATGAGAGTGAACATGAATTGACCATTTGGGCGTCCCGTGCAAATACAAACAAAGTGAAATTTGTCCAAAGCTTGACATCAACACGTTCACTTCAAGTAAGCACTAAGGAACTTTTCGACCTTTATCAAATATTTTTTTATTTTTGGATCATTTTTACTGGCACTAAGCAACTTTGAGGAGGATGGAAGGAAAACTATCACACCAAAAAAATGCAAATGTGCTGACTGCTTGATGGCATACGTCAAAAAAGGACAGTCAAGGATCACCATTGGCCAGGATTTCACAATAAAATGAGCTTGCCCTCATGGGAAATGAGGTCTTCCTTCAGGCATAACATTACCACTTTTGTCCATATGGCGCCGCCATAATCAACGCAAACTGAAAGTTCCTTAGTGTTGCTTTAAGCTTTGAACAATATTCTTGTTATCTGCCACCTTCAAAATGTCCACAATAGTTTTTGTCTGATTTTGGTTTCCAACTTCACTTCTTTAAATATGTAGTAGTCAAATTTGCTTTTACGACAAATCCATTCCAAAAAGTCTGAGCAAAAACCCAACAGGAAGAAATCCAAAAGCAAAACTTCCCAAGGAAAACCATCAGAAATATGAACAAAAAGACAAAAGCGTGGAATTGAAGTCAACATTTTTGACTGGCGAGTACGTTTGAATAATTGTGCTTTTAAACTCTTTTGACCATGAAGAGTGTTTCCAATTTCATGTGAGAATGAGAAAGATTGCGCTCCAAATTGCTACCAAGAATATTCAACCGGCTTTTTTCAAGTTGCAAGCTGCAATTTGAAGAGCGAAGATGTTTTGGAAAGGAATCCAATAATTGATAGAAACAAAAACATTTCACGCTGTAAAAACTTGCATCCGCAAGCAAGCTGAAAGGATGGCGAAAATGTAACGTGGCCTTCGGGTCAAGTGGAACCACAAAGTAGTGAAAGTGTTCTTTAGTGTTGTTGTTCTTTGCTGTGTGTTGCGTAACACGTCGAGATTATAACGCTGGACAAAAGTTAATCATCACTGACTTGTTTTCGACGGTCTTCGGTTTGACACTTGAGGGGGAAAAAAACGAGCAGAACAATCGCAATAAGGTGCACCGCCTTACAAAAAGTCACCGAAACATGACGATTGGTGCTTGCGAACTGCGATTGGTCGCCATCAAAGCCAATACATTGAAATTGACACTTTTATTGCGCTAAAGAGATTTGAAATGAATGCAACGGCTGAAATGTCAATCAAATGTGTGAGACTTGGAGGTGGAAGACGATGATTCGGGGATTAGCTTGTGAAATTGTGGCAATTAGAAGCACGGTGAGAGGAAGAAGAATTGCTCACACCAGTTGGAAGGATTTGAAGGCAGACGTCAAGCATGCGAGAAAAGTCTTTCATTGGCTGCGAAACAGATGACATTTGTGGAAGGCGGGACTTTTCAGAATGGACAAAAGATGAACTGAATTGTTTGGAATGGCAAAGATGGGGAACTTTTGTCTTATCGAATGTGCAACGTGTCACATTTTTGGGAGTATCCTCAAAAAGTTCAATCATTTCCGTAATTCCATTCAAAAAGTCAAACTTTCATACATTATAAATTCAGGCTCCACAACTCAAGTGATTTCAAGTATTTATCTGTTATTATTTGGGCTTGCAGCTAAAATAGGATGTCCAAAATTTTGAATGATGTGATAAAATGACCATGCATACTTCCCAGTGTTTTGCATGGAAAAAAAAAAAAGACGAATGGATGGTATTTTCAAAACAATATGTCAATCTTCAATTCAGTTGGTTGGATCCCCTTTGCCCTCATCACTGCCTCCATATGGAGCTCAATAATGTGGCCTTCGTCTTCCTCTCGTAATTCAGTACTAGCAAGAGGAAAATGAGGGCCGCCAGAGCCCAAAACAAAGCGCTGACAGCAAGCATCAAGAAGGCCTGCATGGGCTTCTAGGACCCGCAGGTCCTCCAAGGCTGCCACCTGCTGCATATCAGATGCAACTACACATTCTTAAACGGAGACAAGACGCCCTCGGAAAAACAAAACAAAACAAGCTTGACCGCTTACCGACTTTAAATTCGGGCTGAGCAATTACGGGGGGAAATTCTAATCAAACATCTTTTGATTAATGTTGAAATCACACTTAAGAAACACGATTATTCATGATTTAATATCTTAGTATTTATTCGACTACCAAAACTCAACATATTACTTAAAGAACAATCAGAAAATATATTAGTCACAAGTAAAATAATAATCTATCCAAAAAATAGCATTAAAAAACAATTGAAAAGAATGAATTTGCTGCAGTTCCTGCTGTGCACAACTTGGCCTCTTAGGGGCAGTGTGGTGCCGTGCATGCCTGGAGATACAAATGAACGTATTTGCTCTTTTTATCTTATTTTACATATAAATACAATTTTTTTTCCTATCTGTTATAAAAAACAAAACAAAACATAATGACTTGTGTATGTAAGGCTTCCGTGTGGGAAAAAAAGAGCAAAACGCACACAAATGTTTGAACAAAAGAAATGTATTTGGACGGGATGTCAAATTGAAATGATTCCAACCAACAAACGACAACAAGCACAGTTTGGTTCCACCGTTTTCTTTTCTTGGCGACAACATTGACGCAAACATCACACGAGAAGACGTTGAATGCAAAATTGAACATGCGTCAAATTGTGCCTTTGCGAATGTTGGCCAACAAACAACTAACATTCGTCAGCCGAGATGAGCTCTTGTATAATCGGCAAAAATTGGCCGATTCGACACATTACACGCGAGTCAAAGATAATCACATTTACACTCCCCAAGTGGTGTAGTCCAGGGTATACGCGGTCCCACTTCTTTTTCAGTCAGTATCGAGTATACCCACTGTTTAGCCATGGCTACGCTCCTCTGCCTCTGATTGGCTGGTCCTTCTGCCAAAGCCGATTAGATTGGCTAACTTTTGGCACGAGGACTGATGAGCCAATCGGAGGCAGAGTAGGGCGGGTCATGTTGAAGGAAACAATCCTTCAAATGCTCCCCCGAGCCACAATGCTGACCCAGAAATTTTGCTCAGGTGAACTGATTTGCCTGATTTGTATCGCGGGATACCTGATCACGACGTGGGTTCGATTCCCGAGTGGTCGCTGACAGTTACATGTTAACTACATGCTCTAGTTAAGTTTTATGGTAGCTATAGGCTTCTACTTGATTTTAAAATCAAAGGTAAGTTTGATTTATATTTGCCTCATGATAAATGCATTTGACATTATTTCAGGCTGCTTGTATTACCAAACTGTTCTTAACAAGTCACGATCATTTTAGGATTGTGAGCAAGTACAAATGACTGATTTTTCATTCTTACATGTCACCGTTTAAACAAAAAAACAAAACACTACTTAAACAAAATGAGGAAAAGTGAGAGTATACACACATCTCCATGGACCACCCCTGCCACCCCCCCCCCCCCCCCGCAAAAAAAGGACTAAATTTTTTTGTAAATTTTTCTCTCTGTAAATCAAATCTTTATTGTTGCAAGCCTTAAGGGGCCAAAAAACAAGTTTTTTTTTCATTTATCATATACTTTTTAAATTAAATCGGCCAAAAATCAGAATTTTATCCTGCCAAATATCAGAATCAAACAAAAACAAAAAAATCCAGATCATCGGGCCCTAAAACAAGCAAACAAACAAACAAACAAAAAGAGCTACGGGATTTTTCCTTGTCAAAATGAAATAAATTGTGGCAGCAAACGGGACAAGATTGTGCTGGACTTTCCTACACGTGACCCTCGCCAAGGAAGTTTCCCGGAAGCTCCGAAAAAAATGTAAATATGAGAAGACATTTCAAATGTTTGATGTTTGTCATCATGCAGCATTTTGGCACAACACAGATGCTGCGTTTGAGAAAACTGGGAAAAAGGAAAACCTTTTTATTATTTTTTCTTTACACATTTACAATTGACAATGTTAAAATGTTACTTTTTACATGACCTTTAAAATGAATAAAGGATCACACCATATGCCTGTCAGAGTTTTTTTTTAACTTTAACTTACATTTCTGAAATGAAAACGTCACAAAACGACTTGAAATTTGGAAGTTCTACATACAGTATATATATATAAAATTGAAGGTTTAATATCCTCGCCATTTCTTTAAACGTTATCCAAATTCCCAATATCCTTTGAACGCAGCATCACAACTTGACAAAGTGCTTTATCTTTTTTAAACGGAGACGATCCAATTTATTAAAAACATGCGGAATAAGATCAAAACGCAGAAGGCACACGCGTGTAGACGCCGTGATTAGCGCAAGACACTTTTGACAAAAAAGTTTCACACTCGGGGATGATTGGACACAAAAAGCGGACGGAATGATGCGGAAATGTGCGCAGAACAACAAAATTACAAACTACAACAACAACGCTAAGCTAAACTAGCATGAAAGAAGGCAAACTGCGGATGTATTGCAACACTCTCACTACAACAAATCAAAACAATATCATCATCATCATCATCATCATCATCATCGTGTCAATCATTATCATCCAACCATCTTTGAGGCTGTGAGGGAGGCGTGTCCCAGGATGATTAACAGCCCTAATTGGCCGCTCTCGTCCCAAACAAAACGCGTTGCTAGGGAGACCGCGGAAGGAGCTCTGTCATTGGACGGAGGAAGTGCTTACGTAGACAGGAAGTGGGGTCCAAATTAGAGCCCGACCAAGTGTGTGTGCGTGTGTGTGCTCCTGGCTGTGTAATCAAATGAGGACCAAATTCTGTGTTTTTACTATCATTGTGGGGACCACAGGTGCTTTTTAGCCGGTCCTCACAACTCATGGTTAAGGTTAGGGTAAGTGGCTAGAAAATGCCAAAATGATGTCAATGTCAATTATGTGCCAGCTAGAGTGTGCGTGTGCACTGAGTTTGTTTAGTCTTTTCAGTTTGTTTGGTTTACAGTCTAGACAGCAGCATCTCTTTCCCAGGAAACACACACGCACACACACACTGTTAAAAATGTCTGCCTGTCCACACTTGACTCTACTTGCTGTAAATGACAATCATGTTCAAGCCTCTCCAAGAGCCCCGCCCCTACACCTCCTCAACCAATCACTAGCCAGCAACAACAACAACAAATCAATGTTCTCGGCACCGCAGGATCCCTGATCAGAACCCGTCCAGTCTTGACTTACCCGCTGCGACCCTCCCAGGAGGGACAACCGCACTGCGACCATGTAGCAACCATGTAGCAACCATGCTAACGTTAGTTCCTGCAGTGCGACCGCTTCCCTGCGGAGGGCGCTGTTGCATAAAGACCGGACCCAAGTGGGCGCTGGATTTGTTGGGTCTGCGGTGCGTTTTTTTGCGGCACGACGGGTCGCCGCTGACACTCGTGTCATTTGTGAACACTTCCGTGTGTCTGCTATGCGGCGACCAGTCACACGCTGACCCATGAAGAGAAAGATGGCGGATTTGGACGTACTTTGTTGTCTGATTGGATGCCCGCGCTGGCTGACTTGGTGAATGAGTGTGATGATTGATTACCATTTCAACACCTGATTGACCAACTGTGCTACGGTTACTGGCTGTTTTGGGGGAGGGGCAAACCTTTTGGCCAATGGGAGGAGAGGGGAGGATAAGGGGCCTCTCTGATTGGATAGAATGAGGCAAACCGGTGTGATCTGATGTGATTTGTGTGTATGTGATTCCACTTTTATGTAAAATGAGTCTTAGTTTCAAGATTGTTGAATTAAAAAAAAGTCCAATGGGCAGAGCTCCTTTTACAAACAAAGTCTCTCTACTGTACAACAACAAAAATAATAGTGCAATTCTTTTCATATAAATAAAATCAAACCTTTTTCACTTGTTAGCAAGTCGGCATCAGACGGGATGTCAACAGTCTGTTTTTCTCTCCCTTAAAAAAGGAAACATCTTTTAGTGATTGGAAAGGATGCTGCTCACCACGGACGTTTTGGAGTTTTCTTGTGCAAAGCTCCCGTACAAATCGTCTTGAAAGAATCTCAGCAGCTAATCCGTTAGCGTCGACTCCTGCGTCCAGTGGAGAACATTAAGGCAGCTCTTAGCACGTGCTAAGTTAGTAAAGGAGGTGAAGAAGCAATGATTTTGTGTGCTAGCATGTGGCAGTGCTACTACGGCCCGACACCGGTGCGGCCCGGAACAAGAATGTGCCAGTGGTCGAAGGAAAACAACGCTCCAATGAATGAATACAAAAAAAAAAAGAAGAACATTTCGACCTGGTTATATAACTTGGAAAACTTGTTTTTTTCTCCGTGAACTTCCTCCCGTTATTTTGAAATGTCCTCAACCTTCCAAGAATGAAAGTGGACTTCCTGAAATTGTGCCCTCGGTGCTTAGTAAATATTTTTTCGTCAGCAAGAAAGATCAGAGCTTCGCCTCCAATCGCTTGTCCGTCACTTATTGAATCTCTCTCAAGCAGACAAAACAAAATTCAAAAAAGTGGATCAACGAAGAAGAAGCTTGAAGAAGACGAACAAACAAGCAAATATGTAACCATGCTTGGACAGGAAGGAGAATGCTGTGCAACAGGAAGTGACGTCCCCGGCCGACACTGAGGCGCCAACTATGTCTTTTTCCCAACCGAGGTGCAGGTTGGTCGTCACGGGTTACAGCGCAGTCGTAGCTAGCTCACTAGCTAGCTAGCATGGGGCCACGCCCGCCGAGGGTCTTGCGATTTCTCTTTTGTGTTCCTGGTGTTCCGGCTGTCCAGTTCCAGCGGCGGGTGGTAGAGGTGTCCTACCACCTCGCTGTAGGTAGGGGGCGCTCCTTCCTGTTTGTGCTGCCGGCTTGCTTGGAGGCTGTGGAGAAAATGCGGCGCGTCAATGCAGCACAACGGTTTGACCAAACAGGACTCAATCACTTTGGATCCAAAAAAAGATCCCGACTCTACCTTCTCTTCACACAAGAAGACCCTAATCCCAAACGAAGACCCTGAACCCTACACTAAGCCATAACCAACCGTACCGACCAAGTTAGGGTTAGGGTTAGGGTTAGGGTTAGGGTTACCACTTCAAAAGTGCTTTACACAACATCGACAAACGCAGCAGTTGACAGAGCAAAAAAGAGAAAACAAAAGAAGGTTGAAGTCCTGGGACCTGACTGTAGTCCCAAAGGCAGACTAAGATCTCATTCCAAGAGACTGATCCAATCCTGAGAGAAGGATCTTGTACCAGGAGATGCTTCAAGTCCTGGAAGATGATTCGAGTCTCAAAAGAAGGGACCGATCCAAAGAAGAAGATGGCGTTCCCAGAGAAGGTCCTAATCCTAAGAGAAGGAACTGGTCCTGAGAGAAGAGACTAGTCCCAAGTGAAGGTCTAGTCCTGTGAGACTATTCTAGTCCCAGAAGAAGGTCCAAAAAAGAAGATCTAAATTCAGAGGGACGGTTATGACCCCAAGAGAAGAAGCTCGTCCTGAAAATGGTGGCTTTTGTCCTACGAGAATGTTCAAGTCATGGGAGATGATTTTAGTCCCAAGTAAAGGTTCGAGTCCAAAGTCAAAGTCTACTTCCATAAATTATATCACAACCCAGTCATTCCCAAACACTTAACGTATAACTCGAACCTGACCCCTTACAGCTCTAACCCTAAAGCCTAACCACGCTAACATTCGGCTTGAGCCCTCAAACCCGAACACCTCCAACCTTTAATCATCATTCCTGTCAAACCCAAACCTTTATCTTTAACGCTGCGCCCTCTTCTAACCTTCCTCTAAGCGACTCTTTAGCAAGATGGCGGCCATGACTTACCTGGCGCGCACGCAGGAAGTGGGCGGGTCCAGGGGGTGCGAGTCAAAGACGGTGCGGTTGGGTGGCGGCCGCACCGACTCGCGGTTCAGCTCCATCTGCTGCTCCGGGTCCCGCAGCTGTAGGGTGCACGGGCCCTGGTAGGGCGGCGGCTCCTCCCCGTCCGACAGCGAGATGGTGGGCGGCAGGTCCATGATCAGGTCGTGGCGCAGGAACGGGAACGTGGGCTGGAAACGGGCGGCGGCCGTGGGCGGGGCGCACCCTTGCGACGAGCGCCGCGGGGGGTACGACGCCCCTCGGTCCGAACGGCGGTGTTGGAAGCCGTGCTGCCGGACAGAAGGGAGGTCGGTCATGTGAGTGTGATGATGTCATAACAGGAAGCAGGAAGTCTCCCTCCGTTACCTCATTTCTGGCGCCGCTGGGACCCTTTGAGCTCCACAGCCCCGCCTCCTGAAGGCCACACAGGCAAAATGTACGCAAACATGAGCAAGGCAAAAGTCGGCATTGGGTGAAATGAGCAACTGACCATGGCGAGGTGCCGGCGTGGCCCCGCCCCCGACGGCGGAGCAGCCGCCGCTTGTCTGGAGGGCGGCGAGCGCGCCGACCGCCGGTAGTGGTTGAGCACGCACGTGATCACCACCACCATCACCAGCAGCGCCGCCACCATCACCACCATCTGAAGCAGCTCCAGCTGGGCTGCGCACACACAAACACGCGCACGCCACACGATGTCACAATACACAGCGAACCTTTGACCCGTAAACAGGAGGTGAGGGTTTGAATCCCACCTCGAGTTGGGAACCTTTTCATGTTTTGAAAATTCAGCCCCCAAAGCCAGTTTGACTTGGCAACATGAAATTTGGTGAAATGGTCTATCGTGAGTTGACCCAGCAAAAAGTCTCAAGAAGCCCCGCCCCAAAAGACGCAGCAAGTCTGCCATTTTAGTTTGAAGCCGACAATTACCGTCTTGTTCGCTGTTTTCAGGGAACTTTTTATATTCTTTGAAAATTCAGCCCCCAAAGCCAGTTTGACTTGGCAGCAGGAGATTTGGTAGAATTTGGGACTACGAGTTGACCCAGCAAAAAGTCTCAAGAAGCCCCGCCCCAAAAGACACGGCAAGTCTGCCATTTTACTTGAAAGCTGACAATTACCGTCTTGTTTGCCCTTTTTAGGGGTCCTTTTTTTGTATTCAGTCCCCAAACACCAGTTTGACTTGGCAGCAGGAGATTTGGTAGAATTGCCGATCACGAGTCACCAAAGAGTCTCAAAAGGCAAAGTCCCAAAATACAAGGGAAGGGCGGCCATTTTAGTTTGAAGCAGACATTTTACGTTTTATTATGTGGTGCTTGTGCAAATGATTTGCTCTGTCATGATGAGATGCAGCAGGTTTAGTGTGTCAGACGCCCACACACACACACACACACACACACACACACACACGCGCACGCACGCGCACACACGCACACACGCACCCTCCAGACGAGACAGGGCGGGCTTTGTTCAGCAGCAGTCTGCTCTAAATGCTTCACGGCCCCCGAGCACACGCACACACACTGCTTTTCTCACACTTCTTTTTTAACAGGGTGCACTAAGAGGTCACGCACACACACACACACACACACACACACAGATGTCTAGACAGTACACACAGAGCTGTAAATGTCCTGTGAACACACACACTCACGCACACACACGATTTATACGGCATTGTGATGTCATGATGGATAAAACATTCCCCAAATGTTGTAAAGTTTGTCCTGACTTTTATGGAGGCCACGAAGCATCTTCACATCTTTCCCGTGTTGTGAAAGCTTTGCAATATTTACTTTTGGACAAGTTTGGCTGCTTTTCTTCCAATAGAAGTATTGATCACGTGATCGGCACGTCGCGATACGATTGTTGGCAACGTGTGACCACGTCCTGCCGCAGGGTTGACATTTCTTTCACGTTTTACTTCATCATATAAACGATCCCACACTTAAAAAAAAAGAAAAGAAAGAAGTTTGAATTCAAAATTATCAGTCAATATCGTCTGCAAAATATGACAATAATATTTATTATTCTTAAAACATGTGCATTCTTTGATGTTCCGTTCAATATATCGCTTATCGCCGTAATATCGTAAAAACATCAATTCATGCCACTTAAATGTCTGTATTAAATGATGTCATTTTTCCGATGTTTTGACTTAACAAATCGGCAAATTATTGTGATCATCAGGATATTTTTTCCCGTATGAATCGTATTATGCGTCATTTTGCTTTTTCATCTTTTTTCCTTCCATTCAATCGCGGCTGAATCCCGACCGTACGGCGACGCGGTCTCGCCGGTTATCGCGGCTCCACTCACCGCACAATTGTGTCGGCACACACTTGTCATGGTCGTGCGCCCCCGCCGAAGGATGCATCGTCGCTCGCTCGCCTTCCTTCGATATTCCCGCAATCCAAATTTGGACCACAAATGAAAAATCATGGAATTAAGAGCGGGTGGCAGAACGTGCGTCCTCGCCGGCCGGCCGACACCGACTCACTGTGAGTGCGCAACCTTTGCCGCCTCTTAACCCCCCCCTCGCTCGCATTCCCACACTAAAGTCAAACAGCTGACCGTAACCCCCCCTTGAACCCCCCCGCCCGCCTGCTTTCTCGCTGCGAACAAAAGGGGGGCACTGTTGGTGGTGGTGGTTGTTAGGGGGCTGTCTGGCAAAGACAGATGGGCAGTGGGGGGGGGGGGGGGGCAAGTTTTGAGTGTGGGGGGGGAGAACTCAACCTTCAACTTGGGAAAAGGATGCTTGCATGCAGCCTTCAATGAAACCAGGATCTTACAAGTGTTTCATCCAAACGTAAAGAAAAAGCATGCTGGCGATAAGCACACGTTTGTTTAGTTTGTGATTTCAGCAATCAGCAAAATTCACAGAGAAATATTTGGTATCTTTTTTGTTGTGTCAAGTTTTTACGCCTTCAAAGCAGCGACGCCTTGTTCGAAGTCCAAGGTCACAAATAATCCTTTCCAAACTCAAATATTGGAAATATTGCCGTCATATCCAATGTAAACAAGCCCAAAACCAAGAATATGCTCATGCTTGGGTTTTGAAAAACCAGAATCTCAAAACCCATGCGGGTTTGTGACCCCGTTTTTGCTCCTAAAACGCGTTCGGGGTTCGCCCTTTGAACGGAACATTGGTTGTGTTCTGGGCAAGGAATCGGGTCGGGGTCTTTTAAGTACAGGAACGACTTATACTTGTATGGGCGGCGGCCATCTTACGTTGCCATCGGCTAAAGCAGCCCAACTTGAATATAATGAATTTTCCACCGCAAATTTTCTGTCTCTTTGATGAAAATGCCACATTTTATGCATGCATGGAAGTCGGTGCTTTTGGCGCACAACCCACCGCAAACACACGACTAGAAATAAACAAACATGGCGCCGCCGCACAGCAGCACTTTTTGGGAGCCAGGAGGAAATCGACTATTTTATTAGCGTAAAAAATAAACTCTTCTATCAACTGTAGAAAGTTAAAAGTGGAAATTTGCATAATGATGTTGTTCGTGCTAGCGCTATCACTAGCCCCTCCCCCCCTCTCTCTCTCTCTCTCCCCCGTCCACCGGTCCCACCGTGACTCGGCAGTCTGGATGCTTACAAATAGCACAGACAGTTGAGTGTGTGTGCGTGTGTGTGTGCGTGCGTGTGTGTAGGTCACACAATTTGCCTGCCAATTTCCATGAGAAAGGCAAGATAGAGGATACACACACACACACACACACACACACACACACACACACACACGCACACATTGACTTTGTGCTGCATGGTCACAGTGAGGCCAACAAGTGTGGGAACTTTGCTCCATAAAACTCCCACGAATGTGTGTGTGTGTGTGTGTGTGTGTGTTTGTATTGTATTTTAACGAAATGTATTTGTCTTCGTATTTTTTTACATTTAAACATTCTCTTGTTTTGCGCCAAAGAACAAATGATCGTCCTAATCGTGATTTCACTTATGACCAAATTCATCGTGATTGATATTTTCTCCATAAATCAGGTTTCCATCCAAATGTTTCGATTTTTTTCTTTTGTGAATTTACTGGAAATGCGCAAAACGGACATGCGACTTGTGCCCGTTTCCATCTGTTCTTCTTTTGTGAACATTGAGAGGGGACTCCGCCGCTGTAGGTGGCGCTACACACCATTAAGAGATGAGATCCGCCAGTCATTCCAAAGAAGAAGAAGAAGATAACGTGTGACGAGTATCCGGTCTCGTTAGTGGTTCTTCGCAAAACCTGTTTCCGTAGCCAAAATGTTCTTACGCTTCAAAATCCAACCCCTCCAAGCGTAAAAAAACTTTTTGTGAATTTTGGGTCCATTTACAAATTTCTGCCGCTTCCAATTTTTCTGCATTTCTTGAAAATTCAAATAAAAATGTGTGGACGGGAAGCCATCTGTATAATCCAGAGTCGAGTCTAAACGAGCAGGCCTACTTGAAGGAACAAAATTCAGACAAACGACTCTTACATGACTATCAATGGCAAAATACACACACACACACGCACGCACACACACACACACACACACACAGTGTCTGAAACATATGAAAATCAAAGCTCATTATGATCAGCTGCTTGTCTGCCTCTCACAGACAGTGTGTGTGTGTGTGTGTGTGTGTGTGCACCTTATTAGAATGCCAGCCAGAAGGAACTAGACTACACACACACACACACACACACACACACACACACACACACACACACACACACAGTCAGACCTGCCCTGTCTGACTGGACACCATTTCAAATTGAAATGATTTGTTGCGTGCGTGCGTGCGTGAGGGAGAAAGCGATCGACAAAAGAAAAACAAAAGAGAGTCCAGATAAGCGTCGAACAGGAAACGGAGGTTCCGTCAGAAGCTGCAGCTTCAAACTTCAGCACTTGGTTATTTAAATTGCCTTCTTTGGCGTCTCCCGCTCGCGCGTTAGCATCAAGCTAGCGGACTTGGGTCACGCTGCATTCAGTCAACATGGACCACAAAGAAGAAGACATTAACTCTTTCACTGCCATAAATCCATTTTTAAAAAAGATTATTAAAAATTTGGGGCAAGAGGCGATTACATTTTTTTTATTGTAATTAATCGCATGACTTCATTAGTTAACTCACGATTAATCACAAATTTTATATCGGTTCTAAATGTACAATAAAAAAAATGGTTTTCATACTCTTGTTAACAAAAGTGGGGAAAAAATGTTAAACTAATAGAAATAGTTCAAATAAATTTTTGACGTCAATGGCAGTGAATTAAAAAAAAAAGAAAATATAAAAAATTTGGGGCGTCAGGCGATTAAAGTTTTTAATCGTAATTAATCGCATGACTTCACTAGTTAACTCACGATAAATCACAAATTTCATATCTGTTCTAAATGTACAATAAAAAATTCTAGGTTTTCATACTCTTGTTAACAAAAGTGGGGAAAAATTTTTAACTAATAGAAATAGTTCAAATGATTTTTTTACGTTTATAGCCGTCAATGGCAGTGAATGAGTTAAGAACAAATCAGAATAGAGAGAAAACAAAAACTAACAACAGTAGAAAATCGACACAAGCAGTGTGTGCGTGTGTGTGTGTGTGTGTGTGTGTGCGCGCGCACGTGAGTGTCCAAACCTTGAGTGTAGACAAAACAATTGTGTGCACAAACCCAAACAAAAGTGGCAGTGACAAAAAAAAAGAAAAAACACACACACGAAAAAAACGTTGCCACACGAAGAGGAAAAAAGGAACCAACGGGAATCAAAGTGTTTCAAAAATGCCGAATCAAATCGTTTTCTTTTTGATTTAAACATTTGATTTGATTGAAAGGTCACTTTTGAAAGTTGTGGTATTTTATACTTTGGCAGACATTACATGACACACACAATCATTTGCCAGTCAACTGTAAATACACATAAAGCGCTAAGCGAGAATTTCAAAATGTCAAATATTCCAAAAGTTGAATGCGGCAAATGTTTTTTCACGTGCCAGCAGTTTGACTTCGGAGCTGCCAATCATTCATTTTGAATTGCAGAACTCGGACCTTAACCAGCGTCGCTCGACTGTCCCAAAACACGAAATGTCGGCAAAATATCGCTGACCATTAAATCCAATGAATTCGATGAATCGGATATTTTGAAAATCCAATCGTTGAAAATCGTGAAATCGAATTTTGTCTTGTGGATTATTAAAAGCAGTTTTTCTTACGTTCTGTTGCATCCAAATGTTTTTGATTTATAGTAATTTGGCGCAAGTGGCAAAATGCACAAGACGTGTTTTACAATAACGACTTTGTTGTGGCATCGAAGCACAAACAACGTTAAGTTACCATTAAAACGGATTTAGGATCAGTATACATTATTGTTGTCTTGAGATTTTGCATAGGAATTATTGGTGAAGAAATGAAACCTTTAAATAATCGTGTCACATTTCTCGTGAACACTCAAAAGCCGGAAAACTGAGCGGACTAATTGCGAGATCGAGTTTGGAGTCATTTTGAGAGCCACACCTCGATTGAAGGAAGAAAGAAAAAGTGTTGACATCTTGAGCGACACCACAAAGGAGACCCGAGACGTCTGCGGGGCTCGGGCTAAACGCCGGCGTGGATGCAGATCGTATTCGCGCCGCCCTCATTTGCATACGTGACGCGCCGCTTTTGTGGCGCCGGCGTCTAGACGGAGAAACAAAAAACAGCTGAGCTCCACCGACAGGAGGAGGATTCTTTTTGTTGGTTTTTCAAAGGACGGAGGACGGGACGTGTTTTGCCAGGATTGTCAAGGGTCACCTATAAATTCAATTTTGTCACAAGATCTGACCAAGTGGAAGTTGAATGGCTTCAAATTTGCTTGGGAAATGCTCAAAATTTGCCTAAAATGGCTCCTACGGAGCAAAATGGAAAACTTTTTCGAGCATGGAGACTTTTTTGTGGGTCAACAAATGTTATCTTGCTTCTGGGGCTGATTTGTGTTTATAATTTTTTTTTTGATAACAAAGAAGCAGAAACAAAGCAATTTGAAGAAGGCCTCTGCCAAAATGAGCCTACAATGGCCGCTTGAAACCAAAATGGAAGCCTTCCTGTGAATGTCGGAGCGTGGCTCCTTCAGACTTTTTTGTGGCTCGACTCATGACATGTATAACAAACTTCATCTTGTGACGCCAAACGGACTTTCAAAAGCACACGACTACCTCCGAGTGACGTCATCCAGATGAGAAACATCAAGACATGAACACGCACACGTCTAGCCTGTGAGTAACGCTGACGTCATGTTCTCTGACCAGAAAGTCATCCACTCGGAACAGAACAGGTGTGTGCGTGCGCGCGCGCGAGTGTGTGTGTGTGTGTGTAGCCTGCAACTACAAGCAGTAACTTCACTTCCAGATCAGGACGATGTGAGGAAGACGGAGGAAGTGCTGAGACGCCTGCGGCAAGTCAGAAGGTGGACAGACATGCGGCAGTTGGCAACATCGTGGGACACAAAATGGTCGTGTGTAGTGGACAACATTGAGGGAGACAATGGCAGACGATGGACTCAAAGTGGAGAAAAATGTGAATGTGGACAAAAATACGAAGACACTCGCATAAATGATAAGTCAAAAGCATCCGAACATGGGAGAAATATGAGTGATATGGACAATAGCAATGTCATGTAAAAACAACACACACACACACACACACACACACACACACACACACGCACACACACACACACACACACACACGCACACACACACACACACGCACACACTTCCCGGCGAGACGTCTGCTTCCGGATGACGAAGCCACAAAAAGGACACCAACTCTTACCGGAGCAGTCTCATTTTTTTCACTCATTTCCTTTTCCACGCCGTGAGTCGAACATTTCACGTTTAAACAACGACGCACGCGAAATCTCGCGAGGACACAAAACGTCAAAGTTGACATCAGAGCAACACAAAGTAGAACTAAATCCACTTTTCCACACAAGATGACGGCTCAAGTTGAAAACCGTAACTTTTTATTTTTTATTTTTTTTAACACACAGCTTTAAGAGATCCACAATGATCGTATTAATCATATTAATAATCATAATCGTGTACTCACTGACGTCCATGACGTGCACGGAGCTGAGGCGCGCGCAACCACACGCGCACGAGACATTGGAGGCCGTTGCGTTCAGGACGCCCATGAAAAGTTGGAACATTTAAAGTGTCATCTCTATCTATCTATCTATCTATCTATCTATCTATCTATCTATCTATCTATCTATCTATCTATCTATCTATCTATCTATCTATCTATCTATCTATCTATCTATCTATCTATCTATCTATCTATCTATCTATCCATCCATCCATCCATCCATGATTTAACTGTTCGGGCTCGTAGCATTTCTTCCTTGTTTTCCGCCGTGTGACCGGCGACTCAACTAAAAGCAGACGTCTGGCGAGGAAGTCTCTCTCTCTCTTTCTCTCTCTCTTTCTCTCTCTCGCTCTCTCTCGCTCTCTCTCTCTCTGTCTCTCTCTCTCTCTCCCCTAACTACGTCGCGGATGCGCAGAAGTGACGGTGCGAACCCCCTTAAGTGGTCTTTTGTCACGTGACAAAGTTACGGAAGGTGTCGATTACACATGTGACGTCATCCGGTAACGCAACCGTGTGGTGACGTCAACAGTAAGGGGGGACCATATATGTGTGAGTGCACCCAAAAAAAAAAAAAAGACGTCAACAGTAAGGACTTGTTTATATTTCAAGGATTTCACTGACTGAGAAAGTGCCGATTGTTACAATTAATACATGATAAGTGAAATGGAATTAATAATATAAGTAATGATATACGTATATTTAGAATATGTCAAACGTCGGAAAAGCTCTCTGCTGCCCCCTCCTGGTCTCCAATGTGTACAACAATGTGGAAGCTGAATGGCCATACACAACAGTAGGACTCGACGACTAAATGGTAAATTGTGGGTGACATCGTCGGTGTCATTATGGATGACAATGTGAGCGAAATAATGACGACATAGTGGGCAACGCAAAGGACAAAATTCTGTAACAGGGGACATAGCGGGCGACGTAGTGGGTAACATAGCGGGTGACATAATGTGAGACATAGTTGGCGACATCAGAGCACTGCAGCAGAGTAGTGTGAGGTCATGTCTGTCTGAGTGGAGCCCAAATCCTCTCTTCCTTTTTCTATCTCAGTACCTGACACAATCTGTCTTCCTCAAACACACACACACACACATACACTTCCTTCTCGTCTCTGTCCACATTCGATTATTAAAAAAAAAAAATATATATATATATATATATTATTATTATTGTGTTGAGCAAGGTTGTGAACAATATGTATGCACTTTAACTCATGAAAGCAGGACTGGGAATGGGATGTATGCACAATGACTTCTCGGCCATACTGTAATTGACGTTGACTGTAAAAATGGAATGTTCTTTATTTAGTGGCAGGTATCAAGGGATCTAAAACTGGGACATGATGGATGACGAAGTGGACGACAGATTACAAAATTGACAACAAAGAATGACGTAGTGGGCAACACAGTAGACCACCAGTGGGGGACATCCTCCTCCCTCTTCGTTCCTTCTCCTGTTCCTCCTTCCTATTCACTTCTTCCCTTTCTCTCCTCATGTAAAAGCCCGCCAAGCAATTAAGAGCAGTCTAGACATTAAATACACTAAAGATACATACGTTAACAAGAAAAATGCTTCATTAGAAATGCATAGACATGAAATGTGATTGAAAATGTTTGGTAAAAGTATGTATGATATTAACAACTATGTGACATTAAATGATTTAATGATTGACCGGGTAATTCATCACATTCAATATTTTTTTGAATGTTCTATTTGTCAATATTATATTCCATTTAAATGTAATATATTTATTTAATTTAAAGATAATATTGACTATGATGTAGCAGAACACAGTCTTGAAACTGGCACGACTGACTGTGCAAAATACTTCCACGACTGACCACAACATGGCGCTACAGCTACCAAACGTTTCTGGTTGTGCGTCGTGTTTAATGGTCCCCGCGTCCCACGCGCAACAGTGCTTCCAAATCTGCGTTCCACAACAACACAAGTGTGCTGGGGGGCAGGGCAGGTCAAGCCGATATGGATGAGGAGGACAACGCGACGAAACACGTCTGCTTGACTCTCCGTAACCTGCTCAAATCCGTCAAGTGCGTCACGGCTCGGGTTCGAGGTCAGTTTGGCCGAGTTCGAGCTCGGGAGCGACGCGCTGAGCTAAAAATGCTAACGTTAGCGTGGTTAGCATTTGACAAACTGGCGTATCGTGGAGCTAAAATGCTGACGTAATAGAACCTCGATACAACAACTGTGATGCTTATCAGGTGGACTTGTGTTTTACATGTCATGACGTTAAACTTACTGACGTAAAAGTGAGACAAGAAAGCTCGCACTACACGCTGGTTTTAGCATTATGATGTCAGACTACCCGGACACTAGACAAGATTTTATCTGGGAGCGCCCTGCTGTTTTGCTAGCTAGAATTGAAAAACAAAAAACAAAGATGTCACTTGCCAAAGATAAAAAAGACTCTTTAACATGTTGAAAATCGGAAATACTGTTTACTAAACATGTTTAAAGGTACATAAATTAAGTTGCGTGTTGGCATTTGTAGTATTTTTTATTTTTTTACACGAAATAGAATGTTTTCTTTTTTACTGCAAGGAATGTCGGCTACAGATATCGGTTGTTGGCCTCCTTGACTACTAGATAGATAATGCATTATCTATCTATCTATCTATCTATCTATCTATCTATCTATCTATCTATCTATCTATCTATCTATCTATCTATCTATCTATCTATCTATCATGCACCTTGACATCCGTAGCAAACACATGACATAATATCATAATATCAATGCAGTAAAAAAATCATCGTCACATCGTGGAGGGCCAAAAAAAACTAAACATAGTGGGGCGGCCCACTTGCGTCTCTACCAGACAAGTTAGTGATGTCAGACGTGCTTCTGTAAAGTAAAGCTAAAATGCTAACGCTAACATTTTGGGTTTCTGTCTCAGATGGAGAATCCAATGAGTCGGACGGAGACTTCAACCTGCCCAACTTTTGGGACACTTTGAGTTGAGTCCTTCAGGAGAAGCTCCATTTATATTGCTTTTATACCCGTTCAATGCTAATGCTAACCTGTGTTGCAGACCAGGCGGTGAAGGCGGTATCACAGGAAGCCACCAAAGTCAGCCTGGCCTTCTCCAAGCCGCCGCTGCCGTCACAGCAAGTTAGTGGGGATCATTTTGGAAAACATGACGGGATGAACCTTCTACCATCATTTTTTTGTCGTTGTTTTCTTTCCGGCAGGATGGAGAGCAGCTGGCTGACTCTGTCCTCAAGAGTGTCCTCAGCCTGTCCACCGTTTATTACTGGCTTCCAAAGAGCCGAGGTGACGTCCGCTAACTGGCACAGTCTCCCGCTTTCAGGCGGCAGTGCCGTTACCGTAACACAGAAACCAGCGAGGCAGAATGTTGTCCAGACTTTCACACAGATGCGGCATCAGATCAGATCATGTGAAGGCCTCAGCACAGGCAGTGTTAAAGTGACTATTACGGCCTCCCTAGTCCCAACATTGTCCTGCCTCTGATGCTATTTCCAAAGGTGGAAACCTACCTTGTCCCCCCCGCCAATTTGTCAGTGCTGTTCAGACACGGAGAAGAGGTGGACATTTTTAGGCGGCGTAAAAGTGGAAGATCTTATGGCAAAAGCCTCACCTAGCATTAGTGGTGCAACAAATCACAAAAGTCATGGTTGGGATCGGATCACGGATTTGAGTCACGGATCGGATCGTCAGGGGAAAAAAAGATAAATAGTACTTTGTCTTCATTTATTTTGTAAAGCGCTTTTTCCATAAAAAAAAAAAAAAAAGTTTAATATAGCCATTTAGGAATAGGAACACAATTTTTAAGTGCAATATGAGGCAGAAACATTCTTATTTTTACATGGTCCATGCATGTTCCATTAATGGCATTAAGTTGTGTTCCTATAATCTAAACAGCTACGTTTGACATTTTGAGTTGACAGTTTTTTTTATTTTTTAATGGGCAAAAGTGTTTTATAAAATAAATTAAAACAAAGTTCTATTTATTATTATTATTATTATTATTTTTAATAATGAAAAGATCTCAACGCGCAATTCCCTTCCTTTAAAAATGGCGAGTGAATTACAAAGTAGCCTTGGTCCACAATATTGAAAAAGAATTCAAGCCAGGTACCGGCAGCCGGACACTCGTTGGTCATGCTAACAGCTAGCCGCTAGCCACTTACATCTGAGACTTCTGCCGTATCATACATTGACAGTGTAATTAATTAGCAGTTTTTTAGCGCCCTAAATTAGCCATTGAATACGTGTTCGGGATAGCGTTGTGTTGATGTTGGTCAATCCATTACAATAAAGAAACATCTAGAAGGGAAGTCAAGCTAGCCATCACGCTACGACGAGAGCTAACTTCAAAGTAAAAGTCTACTAAGGCTATTTGAATTGCCGTCAATGTATTGCTGTATTTGTTCAACTTTATTTTGAAGTTAGGCTAAGCGTGTTACGTTATGTTTCAGCTTCCTTGACATGTCATGTCAGAATGGTATCGAGTGTGAATGCGCATTTTTTTTTTGCCCCCCCATTCATCCGTTGCACCACTACTTAGCATCCTTTCTGAGAAGGAGAAGGAGGGGAAGGGGCAGTAGAACAGGCCAAAAACAGGATCTTAGATCAGGATCTCATGTATGCAGGTGTCGGCCCACCTATGATGCTACTTCCAAAGGCGGAAATGGATTGGTTGATGTTGTCTCCCTCACTCCGTGCCAGGGGCATTTGTACAGAACAAACATGAAGAAAAGATGTAAATGTGCAGTTGGTATGAAAATGTCTTCACCTTGTTTGTTTTGCCACTCGTGTCTCAGGCGTCAGTCTGCGTCGGCAAGTCCGAGACGCCACCCTGCAGGTTCTGGAGGGGTTGCTGCAGCTCCTGGAGGTGATAGTCACGTCGCCGCTACAGAGGTACTCGCAATGAAGAGCAACGGCTTCGGCTTGGGGGAGGCCAACCACTGACTTTTCTCCTCCCAGTCTGACTCAGGAGCAGTTGACGTCTACTGGAGGCGTGTGGTCAGCATGCGACCGCTTCAGCAGCCTACCTCAAGGTCAGTTGGTGTGCAACCACCATCTACCTCGCTGCCCGCCAGCTGACCTACGCAACCTACATACCAATCTTTCGTCAGCGTTTCATCACTCAAATCCGTGATCCGATCCCAACTGTGACTTTTGTGACCCGTTGCACCACTACTATCTAGCCAACAATCATCTACTCCGCTACATACCTTGCTACCATCTCTCTAGCTACTATCTACCATCTTAACGAGCTGTCTTAATATCTTCCAGACAATAAAGCTGCAGTGTTGCTGGTCCTATCCGGCCAGAGCGGCATCGTGAAAGACGCCATCGAGGAGTTAGAGCAGGTACTATCCGCTCAGACACGACACGGACGCCCTTCGCGCACCTCCGACTGAACAGGAACGTCAACGGTCATCCGCCAGGCGCTGTCCGAGGCCCGCCACCCCTTCGGCGACATGCTGGTTGACGAGGAGGACGGCGAGGAGCCGCCAGACAACCAGGACACGTACTGGTCGGAGCGGGACCGTGGCGTGGTCGCCGCCTGCCAGGGCATCATGAAGGCGGCCGCCGCCTGCCTGAGAAAAACCACGGCGGCCGTCAGGACCCACGGGGACGCCGACGTGCCGCAGCGGGTGGCGCAGCTGGACGACCTGGTGGATAGCGTCAAGCTAATCAGCCCAGGGTACACACACACACACACACACACACACACTACCTGCCTACCTACTTTATCACTACTTTTTCAATAAAAAGCATTAAAAGTCATTTCATGGATTTTGCTGAAATTAAAGCCTTAGATGGCATTAGAACGCATTAAATACCATGTCCAGAGCCATTCAATTTTTTAATACAGTTGATGTAAAAAACAAAACAAAAAAAACATTGTCGTTCATGCAAGATTGTGTGAAGGAGTCACTATCAACACAATTTAGAATAATAAATGTGATTTGTGGAAACTGGTAACGAGTTGTCATTTACATTCAACAAACTGGCCTGGAGTCCACCAGTTGCATCTTGTTCCAAATATCAATTGTTCTAAATTTGAAAAGAAAATTGTACTGTTTTGCTCTCCAACGTCCAACATGAAACACTAATGCCATCTAGTGGCCGAATATTACCACAACCCAAATCTGACTTTACACTTCTTACCTTGAAATAAGTTTATGAATTACGTACTATAAAATTACTGTATCGGTGAACTAAAGGATACAACCACATTTGTTAATTAACAAGAGTATAAAAAACCTGAAATAACATTTTATTGTATATTTAGCACAGATAATAACGTGCGCTTAAATTAACTATCGAAATCATTCCATTAATTGTGATTAAAAATTGTAATAGACTGACAGCCCTAATATTTAAAGAGTATTTGCATATTGCTGCTGCTATGTGAAAAACGCATATCCATTTTTGGCATTTTTTACGTTTTTTGGGGGATGTCTGCATTCAGTATCATCCCAAAAACATAAAAATGTTTTTAAAAAAATAACAAAAATGATATACATAGCAGTGACAATATATGTGTGTGTGTGTGTGTGTGTGCATGCGTGGGTGCAATACAACACAGGCATTAAGTTTTAAATCTTTTTTTTTAAAACATGAAATTCGATTTGCTGACACCTGCAGAAAGCCTGTCTTATCTTTTTACCTTCCTCATTCCTTCCTACCCACTCACCTATCAAGTCTTACCCACGTACGAGTGAAACTACCTTAACCGCCGCATGCACATTGTCTTGGAACGCTTGGTATTGCGTAAACACCAACACCGCTTGGTGCGCCAAAGTAATAAAAACAAAAATGCTGCTCGTTTAAAAAAGTCTTGTCTTCACACGTCCACTCTTGTTATCAAGACAACAAAAACCGCAACACACACGCACACGCGTGTGCATACATGTTTGTCGCATTATTTTTAATGTCTTCACAGAGTTGATGACCTGGCGTTGTGTCTCTACCCACCTGTTGACTACAGCGGTGCGGACGATCATGTAAGTCTACAACGTACACACACAAAAGCACACAAATATGCACAACTTGATTAATCACATCTCAGAATTTTGACGAATCACGATGAATCCCTTCTTTTTGATCCACTGCACACGCTCATCCTCCTCTTTTTCTTAACAGTTAATTACTTGCATCATTTAGAAGGGGAAAAAATATGAGGCCGGAATTTTGACAAGAACAAACGCTTGACTTGAAGGCTTGTCGTCGTGTTTATTGCTCAAACACAACCTGGGCCACCTTTGACGTAAACATCCGCTGTCAAGCTAATGAATGAATGAATTTATTTTAAGCAGGCCAGTCGCCAAATCATTTTGACCTCGTTTTGACACTCCTGTTAAACGCAGCTGCAGTCTTAAACATGTTGGAGATGTTTAACCGGAGGCTCTTTTTTTTTTTTTTGATGTGAAATTGTTAAATGTGGATTTATTGAGATTGCGTTTACATACAATGACTGTGAAATGTCGACGCAAGCCTGCATTGATGCCAGGTTTGTGTCGTGAAAAAAAAAAAATGAGACCAAGATGAATCGTTTCCAACATTGTGATTGTAAAACTAAATTGAACATAATGTGGTTGGTTGCACAAATGTGCACACCCTTTTATAACTGAGGATGTGGCTGTATTCAAACGCAAGTTAAATTGGATTCATCTTACACCTGACACCATTTCAAGTACATCTGATTGACTCCAATAAAGTTCGGCTGTTCAGCCATATTTCAGTTTTCCATCTCTAAAATATAAAAAAAATAAAATAAAATAAAAGTTTGACTTGTCCAGGTTCTGTGTCACATTGATGGAACACATTTTCAAATGATTTATCTTTTTGGTCCTGTTTTTTTTTAATATCACAAAAACCTTCCATTGGAATAATGGCGCGTGTCGACTTTTTAATTAAAACCTTTTTCTTTTTTTTAATCCACATTACATTCAACAAAATGGAAACCCAATTCCAAGATGCAGCAGCAAATATTTTCACATTCTTTACCAGCGGAAATGTCCTCAATTCTTCTAATCAAAATAACACAATGATAACCTGAACCAATTGAGTGGTTGAACGGTTTGTTGGAATTTCCGCACCTTAACGTCTGAGATGCCAGCCATTCTCCAACAGACCGAAAAATCTCACCTCAACTGGGAAAATCTTAAGTGCAGCAACAACCATTTGCGGTCAGGAGTCAGGCCCAAAAAAAAAAGGAGAGAGAGAGAGAGAGCAATAATGATAACATGTTGAATCGGTAAGATAATCCTAACCCTAAAAAAAGAAATCAAGGACAGCGCGGCACAGTCCCAAAAATGACTTGACGCCGAATTAGGTGAATGAGTGCAGGTTGCTGCAAGTTTGAGTTAGTCTGAGTTTTTTTTCCGGTCCCACTCTCTAAGATAAACAAAAAAATCCTACTTCCGCACACAAGACAAGATGGTTTAAAAAGCAACAATCTCAAGCACATTCTCACCAACCCGCAGCCTGAAAATCAAAATCAGTGTTCAATTGGAAGTTTGACAAACGACCGCTTACTCCTCACAAGGATCACAAACAATACAAGCGATTGTTGTCACATGTAGGCCACAGCCAGCCATTGCTGCAGTTCCTTTCCTCTTCCATCAGGCCCCTTTGAATCCTCTCTGTCTACATCTCATCTTCTTTTGTAATTTTTTTAATAATAAAAATTCCATTCCATTGCATTATTATACTTTTTTTTCCTTGACTAATCTTTTCCTGAGATAATATGGGAGATTGTTGACCCATAAAAGGGATTGGACAGTCATTGCCAGCAATTCCTGCAACTCCTTCAGTGGTCATGTGGGCTTCATCGCACCCACCACCCCTTCCATTTTTTTTAAATTTTTTATTTTACTTTCTAATATTTACAATCTTGTCAAATTTGTTTTGGAGTTTGCAGTATGAGAGATTGTTGTCACATGTAGGAAAGTGTCAGCGATTGGCAGACATTTTCCACACCTTCGGTGTTCCAGTAGATTTGTTTACTTCCTCTCCTTCCAGTTTTCATCAAATCTTCTCATCAGTTTTGCTCTTGAGTTTTGCATGGCAGTACGGAAGATTGTTGTCACTTGTGGCCCGTGGACAGTCATTGGCAGAAAAGATCATCCTCCATTTTGTTTGCAGGTGTCTCAACTGGCGGCGCTTATGAAGAAAGTTCTCGCCGTCATCAGGTGAGCATTACTGCCATGCATTTTGAAACAAAACGGCGTACTATTTACCCTCGTTATTGTTTGAAGAAAAAAAACCAACAACCCCATCCAGAGTTAGGATCTTGAGGCGCCATAATTAATTCTGCACAGCTCCCATGGAGTCGGGAAGAGGCTGAGTGATGATGCAGGGCAGTCAGAAAAGTCGACTTTAAAACTAAAATTTTCTGCCACGAAGCTCCACGTGTTTGCATGTTTGTGCCGCCGTCCATGTTTCTACACGGACAGTTTTTGCAGACGCACGCAGTAGACAGGAAGTTATTGAGCTCATTGTAGCTAACAGGCAACTAACTCCACTCGATGCGTTTACTTGTTGAAGCATCATCTGTAAGTGACTTTTAAGACACTAAATTACATGTGGAGTGTCGTTATCATGATGGATGTGTGAACTAAATGGTAGTTAGTGTTTACTTTGTTTACCTTAAATGGTCGTTGTTAGTGCGCTAATGCTAATCGCGATTGCTAACCGTTAAGCAAAGGCTAAATTTGCTGGGTGTTAAATAATGCAAATGTACAGAAGATTATAAATACTGAGCAGTTATATCCACTCATTATTCGATGGAATAATGGATTGTTAAAAAGATTTGACAGCCCCAGAGTGATGTCACTTTTCAGACAGTTCAAGCGTCCAAGATTAGGCGTTATCATGAATCCCACTTGGGTTGCAGGCAGGACACGCCCCTGCTGCAATATGATTGGCTGCTGCTGTATACAGGAAGGACGCACACAGATGAAATGAGACAACCATTCCAAATATGTATCACATTTGTACAAAATAAAAACAATGGTGATTGAGATTAGTGTGACATAAAACTGCCGCACTCGCGTCTCATACTCGCCTTCCTGGCCTGCGTGCAGCAGGGCGGGTCCTTGTTATAGTGGCAACTAGTGGAGACAAATGAAGATGATTTGAATTAAGCTGACATGCGACAATTATCGTTGTAGTTTACGCTCATGTAGGAGTTTCCCCCTCTAAGTTAGTGTGAGTAGTGTGTGTGTTCTCTAAGGAAAGTCACCTCAGGGAATGAAAGGTTTGTTGAAGTGTAACCTCCACAATGGAGGACGGATTGGGAAAGCTGTGCTTGTTGATAACGCGCATTACAAATAAAGTCCCGTTGAGTTCAGCATACATTATAAACCTGTTTGGAGTCTGCGTTGAGTGGCACTAATGCAAGAATTCAAGTCAGATCAGGTAAGAAGTCAACGAAGCGCATTATGTACAGGTGTGAAGGAAGCGGCATATTTGCGGATATTTGGGCGTGGTTGAGAAAGTCGTGGGTGTCCGGAACGGTGCCAGAAGATTCCAGCTCAATTCCGCCTTTTAATTGATCTGTCCTCGTTCTGTCTGTCACTCTTTTCCCGCCGTCGCTTCGCCTCCGCCCCCAAATCAGGTCCAGCCACATCTGTGGTGAAGCCGACCTGACCTGGGTTCAGTTCTTGGACGGCGCTGTTGACCACAACCTCCAAAAAGCCAAAGACCTCATTGGGCTGGTCAGCTAGTGTGTTCTTGTATGTGTGTTTTATGTTATGTTTGCGTGGAGAGCATTTTGAAGAGTGGATGAGATCATTCGTTTTTCACTCTTGACATTTTCAGGCCCCTGAAATGTGCTCCGTTTCTTTGTCAGCTAAATAAATACAAATTCAAAAAGTAACCATTTTTTTGTGTCCGTCCAGGTGGAAATTTATTCGCATCTGTTTGGAGCCGTGAATGTGATTGAATGTGAAAAAAAATTGGGGGGAAATTTTGCCCCCGAAGCCAGTTCCACTTGGCAACATGAAATTTGGCAGGCATGTATTTCATGAGTCAACCCACCAAAAAGTCTCAAGAAGTCTTGTCCAAAAAGACACATTAAGTCAGCCACGCCGGTTTGAAGCCACCATTTTCTTTCAAGGGATTCTTCATCAACAAACTTCTCCTGAATTTTTTTTGGGGAGAATTCAGCCCCTAAAACCTGTTGCCCATAACGATGCAAAATTTTGTCGAATTGTCTATTATGAGTAGACCAACAAAAAAGTCTTAAGAAGCCACCGCTGAAAAGACACAGAAAGTCAGCCATGTTTATTTTGCCCGTTTTCCAAGGGATCCTTCAATGACATCATCACATATCATGACGAGACCCACAAAAAAGTGTCAAGAAGCAAAGCTCAAAAGTCAACCACGTTGATTTGAAGCGGACATTTTAGGGTCATTTCCGGCGGTCCGTTATCAAGCATTTCTACAGGAATATTTTTATAATTCAGACCCTGGAGCCGGTTTGATTTAGTAACATAAATTTTTACTCGACCAGTCTACTATCATGAATAGACCCACAAAAAGTCTCAAGAAACCTTGCCCAAAAAGACCCTGGTAGTCAGCCATTTTGATTTGAAGTGGACATTTTAGGTCATTTCCAGGGATCCATCATCAGCAAACTTTTTCTACAGGATTAGTAACATGGAATTTGGTCGAAATATCTGTCATCAGTAGACCCACAAAAAGTCTCAAGAAACCTTGCCCAAAAAGACCCTGGTAGTCAGCCATTTTGGTTTGAAGTGGACATTCTAGGTCATTTTCAGGGTTCCTTCATTAGGATTAGTAACATGGAATTTGGTCGAAATGTCTGCCATCAGTAGACCCACAAAAAAGTATCAAGAAATCATGCCCAAAAAGACACACAAAGTCAGCCACGTTGATTTAATGCAGACATTTTGGGGTCATTTTAGAATTTTGGTCAGTGGTCTTTTTAAAGACCGACTCCTCTTTTGAGATTCTTCCCACCAAATTTGAAGCACTTCTTTTCGACGCAAGGACAATGCCAAATTTCAGAGGATTTGACTTTTTGTTATTGTGTGTGACCATCGAAGTCTCATAAAAGACACAACTTTGAACGAATCCAGTCCACGAGGTGAGAGTTTGACTCGACTTTGGCATTTTCATCTGTCAGAAAGGTATCTTGGTAGCGAGCCCCACAGGGGTGTGATCAGAAGAAACCTGACTGACTGGCTCCCGCGGGGCACATTATAAAGGGCAGGCAGGCTTGTTGCACTTTGCAGGTTTTACCAGATCTCACGGCATCGCCGCCTCATTAACGCAAAAAGCGCTGCAGAGCGACCACGGCGAGGAGCGAGGATGAGCTCGGTGGACAACAATTCGGGTGAGTCACAAATGATCAAACTCATTTCAATTGCACACAATCATTTCTCTGCCCGATAAAACGAGAGAGAGAAAAAAAAAATCAAAGTCAGATTGGATGCATTTTCATCAAGTTATTGTGGTCTTATTTTGTGTCTTAATTAAACCTGCGTTTTCTTAAATGAACTAAGAACATAAAGACTAAAGAACAATAAAGTTTACCTGCTCAGATTTATTGCTAAATGCATTATTTATTTATTTTACATCAACTGTACTTTTTCAGCTATTTGAGATTTAAAGAAGAGATTCGGCTAAGCTATTTTGGTTCCTTTTATCTCACTGAGGAGGCGGAGTTGACCCAAAGGCAACGTGACTCATTCAGATTAGTTGGAGGGAACACACACACACACACACACACACACACATTCCATTATTTCAACATGCAGTAAAAAGCTGTGCTTTGGCGCCATCTTGTGGTCTCAAGGAACTATAAGTTAAAATGCGTTGAGGAGCTTCCTTTTGACAAAAGTAGGGCTTTGCCACCATCTTGGTGCAGTACAGTGGCTATTAGCAGGGGATAGGGTTGTGAATAGCAAAAATCCTTGGCCATGAATACATTGAAAAGAGGATTTAAAAAAAAATAAAAATAAATTTAATCACCAAGCATTTTTTTAAATAAATGAGGATAAACATCCACCACGGGAAACGGTGGTTGGTATGTTTGAATGCCATTATTTTTGTCTTTGTTGTGATGTGTGATGATTTTTGCTGCTAATATTGGCCCATGAACTCATTCACTCGCATCCATTTTCACTGAAGCAACCCCCTTCGCTCGGCTGTTTTACTGGATTTTGACTGACTTTGCAAGGCTCACCGAATATTGTGTTCTATTGCTATCAAAACATGGAACCTACCAAAATCTGTTTTGCAGCAATTAGCATTAGAATATAGCTAAGTTTCATCATTATTCACAAATCTGTTTAAAACAGTGGGTGGAAAGAGCTTTTTTCAACATGGCCCAGGTTGATCTCTTATACTCTGCTGCCACCTGCTGGCCCTTTTTGTAATAACTACCATTGCTTCACCCGTTCACTGCAGTTCAGAGGCTGCATCAAAGCCTTCTGTTTGCTCTAGCATGGACCCCCCCCCCTTCCCCCATAAAAAACGTATAAATACGTATTTGGGAGCACAGTCATATTTAAAAAAAACTAAAAAAAAAAAAACTAAACAAAAGTCCTTTAACGAATAAAAGTTTCATTTTTCCACTGGAGGGTAGGTAGCAGGAAGTAACACAGGTTTCCCTTGCTCAGTGTTCAAGGGCGTGGACGTGCACGCCAAGAGCAACCACAGCGAGCATCACACCAGCGAGCTTCCCGAAGATCAGCTGACCGTCCGCAGGGGACAAGCCTTCAAGGTCACCTTGAACTTGAGCAAGCCTTTCAAGCAGGGCCTGGATTCCCTCGTCCTCAATGCCTCCACCGGGGGTAAGCGCTCGCTCTTCGCCCTTCGCTCTTCGCCCTTCGCTCTTCGCCCTTCGCTCTTCGCTTGACCCTCGTCGGACCAAAAAGCTGACGACTGGCCAGCATGGATTTAGAGTGCTTGACTCATTGAAAAGCATTCAAAGTCATTAAATGCTCTTAAATGGCATTAAAAACAATGTCCAGAGGCATTCCAAATGTTACTATAATTGTTTTTCTTCATGCTTTATTCTACTTACAACATTGTGCAACGGGCTCACGATAAAAATGAATGTGATCCAAAAAAATTAGGGGTGTCAAAATTTTCTTTTAACGCCACTCGTTTTTTTTAATGTGCGATCAATGACCGCCCCTTAATTGGAAAGTCTGTACTGGAGGAATTCCAGTCGCAACGCAGCAGACACGTCCACGTCAAAATTGAGCAGTAATAAATGTCATAATAATGCATAACATATTTTTTCATTTGAACTAAATTTTATGAATTATTATGAATTTACTGTATCAATGACTAAACGATGCAGCCATATTTCTATTAGTTTCACTTTTTTCACACTTTTACGTCGAGTATGAAAACTTAGAGAAACATATTTTATTGTACATTTAGAACAGATATAAAATTTGTGATTAATCGTGAGTTAACTATGAAAGTCATGCGATTAATTGTGATTAAAACATTTAATCACCTAAATGAAAATATATGTATTTGTGGGGACCGGTGACTCGTTGTAATTTACACTGAAGAATGTATTGCTTCCGTCATCAACGTCCAACATGAAACACCAATGCCATCTAGTAGCAAAAAAATGACCTGAACCCAAATCAATGTTTCACACTCTCAACTGTTTGATATATCTTTCATAACTTCAATACTGTATCAATGCACTAAAATATATACAAGCGCATTTGTATTTGGTAACCAGATTTGTCCACGTTTCTATTAACAAGAGTATGAAAAACTTATGATTAAAAATTGTAATCAACCGACGAATCTATGTATGTATGTATGTATATGTGTGCACGTGTGTGCATTTGCAGTACGACATGAGTAATCGATTTGTTTTAAATTGCATTAAAAATGGCCAATCCATTGTTGGAGGTCTACATTCTCATTGTCAAGTAAGTAGATGATGTGACTAAATCGGCACCAAAATGCCGATCAACCCAACAGGAAGTCACGCTTCTGAGGAGAAGGGCACCTCGTGCCGCTTTGGCATCCCGGACGTGACTGGTCGCCGGGCTTCGTGGACGGCCAGACGGGACGCCGGCTCGTCCGCCAGCAGCCTGGCGGTGCTCATCACGGCGCCGGCGGACGCCCCCGTCGGCAAGTACCATCTGAAGGCCACCCTGTGGGGAGAGGACAAGATGGTCGCCACGCTCGTGCTGCTCTTCAACCCCTGGTTCTCTGGTACGCTCCGCGCTCACTCTCCAGCCAGCAACTTTTCAAACATCGTCCAATTGGGCCAAATGACCGATTGTTTTCCCTTTAAAATGTCATACTGTCATGGAAGAAAACCGACGTTTCCAACGCTGTGAACGTGCCCTGAACGCACCATTTTGCCTGCGTAGCATTAGCAACGGAGCAAGCGTGTAACGTATGTGATTCTCTTGTCCCGAAGCGTCCTGTCTTTAAGCTGTAGTGACACACAGGCGGAGTTAACTGTAAAACTAAACAAACGACAATAAGAATTGCAGTCACTGAATATTTAAATGCAAAACGTGCTTCGTTTTTAAAACATCGGTAGCCTCGCGCTAATGCTAAAGAGAATGGAGGATCCCATTCAAATACTAAAGGGAAGTTGGCGGTGGTTTTTCTTCAAATATCAAATATTCACACACAAATGCTGTGGGAACACAAACCAACCGCTAAGATAAAACTACGTCAAGGCAATTCTTCCCAATCTGAAAAACTAGTTATTTAATAGAATTCCATCGTATTATATATATATGTATTTTAAATAATCAGCAGATTAATCGGTAATCAGTATTTTTCTTCTGCCAATAATCTGTATTGGTATCAGTCCAAAAAAATGCATATCGGTCGGGCCCTAGTTAATATAGTTATCGAAAACTAGTGAAATAAAATCAATCTGATGCATGATTATTATTATTATTATTACAGTTGAAAAAACATATTTGTGAATATAATTAAGTAAAAAAGAAAACTGAAACCACAACTTTTACGTTTATAAACCTAACTCTGGTTTAATATTATACACAATGTCCACTTTTCCTTGAAAATCAACTTTGAAAAATGCGTCACTTGCACGTAATTAGGCATCGCACTTGATTGAGGCAGGACACGCCCCACTGCAATATGATTGGCTGCACACGGCCAGATTGGTTAGCTCTGTTCAACCAATCAAAAGTGAGGAAAATTGCAGCGCTCCTCTGAGCTTGAATATGATTGGTTGAAAAGAAACAAACAGACGAACGATTTTTTTTTTTTATCTTGTCGATGTGATTACAATGACATAGCAACACATAGAAGCTGAAATCGGATTGGAGCAAAAAACAAATGAACGCACGACTTGTAAATAAATACTGCATATAATGTTTTTAAATGTATTTTTTGTGTGCGTGTGTTCCATGCAGGAGACGCGGTGTTCATGCCAGATGAGCAAGAGAGACAAGAATATGTGCTGAATGAACAAGGAGTCATCTACAGAGGAAGTTCAAATTACATATCACCTCTCAACTGGGACTTTGGACACGTAAGTCAACTACAAACACAGAACTCATGAGGAAATACAGGAGCTGAAAGACAACAAAATAGAAGTCAAGCTAAAGGACGAAACGATAAAAGGAGCAAAAACATAAAAGACAGTTAAATGAGTAAAAGAGATCACCTAAAAAGCCAAACTGAAAGGTGTGTCTTGAGCCTCACCTAGTTTGCTTCCTACTTTCCTATGTAGGGCCTGACAATGTGGGAAATGCTTGTTTGAATCCACACAGGACTTAAAAAAATGGCTGTTAGCACTCAATGCCAAGACGGCTTGATCGAATAAGAGACTTAAGTCATAAGTATCTTAAAATAAGCACAATGGTCTTGCCTGACAATTTCATTTGAAGTAAAAAATAACTTGTCAAATCAAAATAAGCAAATTTAGGTTGAATTTAAAAAAACGATATCTTACTTAAGATTTGAGTTTTTTGCAGTGTGTCTCATTCATCCCGTTGGTCCTTCTCGAGCAGTTTGAAGACGACATGGTCGAAATTTGCTGTCAAGTCCTGGACAGCAATCTCAACTACAAAAACAACCCCGGCAGCGATCTGGCCTCCCGCGGCGACCCGGCCTACGTGGGCCGCGTGGTCAGCGCCATGGTAGGTCTGGGACGGGACGGGTGGAGGCGGCCGGGTCCGGAGCGTATGTGCTGACGCGGCCGTCTCCAACGGGCAGATCAACGGTCCGGACGATCGCGGGGTCCTGATGGGCAACTGGTCGGATTCCTTCGCCGGCGGCTTCTCGCCCTCCCACTGGAGCGGCAGCCATGACATCCTCACCTTGTGGAAGAAGAACAAGTACCAGACGGTCAAGTACGGCCAGTGCTGGGTCTTTGCCGGCGTCATGTGTTCAGGTAACGTCGCCGCTAGCAACCCACGCAACAGGTTCGCTTCCTTCCCGACGTCTTGCTCGAGTTTCCCGCTTTGTTTGGCTTTGCCTTCAGTCATGCGTCTGTTGGGCATTCCCACCCGCGTGGTCTCCAACTACGTGTCGGCCCACGACACCAACAGCAACCTCACCATCGACGTCTACCACGCCGATGAAGGGGCGGAGCACAAAGAGTCCCCGGACAGCATCTGGTCAGTGGCTCCGCGTGTGTTTGTCTTGTGTGTATATTACAGGGCCCGACCGATACGCATTTTTTTTAGGTCGATACCGATTTTTGGCAGAAAAAAAAATACAGATTATTCTGCCCATTATTTAAAAATAGATGTAATTCATAAAATTAATACCCCCCCCCCCCATTCCTTTTCATTAAGATTATCTTCTTTGAATGACAAGACCATAGTATGACCTTATCAAAAAAATGTCATGAGGTATGAGAGCCTTGCTCGTTGCTAATGCTACGCAAGCTAAATGGTGCATTCGGGGTACTTTCATAGCGTCGGAAGCTTCGATTTTCTTTGATAATGTTTTATGGGGGAAATATTCAGCCATTTGGCCCAATTGTTTTGGCAGATGTTTGAAGGCCAATAATCAGCCGATTATAATCGGCGGCCGATTAATCGGTCGGATCCTGGTGTATTGCGTGTGCGTTTGTCCTAAATGTCTGTCGCCTCGTCAGGAACTATCACGTGTGGGTTGAGTCGTGGATGAAGCGTCCTGACCTGAAGGACGGCGTCGTCTTTGACGGCTGGCAGGTTTTGGATGCCACGCCGCAGGAGGCCAGTAACGGTTAGCGTCGTCCTCCATCTTGCCCCTAATACAACAAAATACATAAATACAGTAAAAAAAAGAAGAGAGATTTAGCAAATTTAAATATAAAAATAAATGCCAGAATTTAATACAAAAATAAATATATAAATAGAATTAAATATCAATAAGTAAAAATGCTCACATGAATTTATTTCAAGTTGCAGACCAAATGTTATACAAATGAGGGGGCGGTCCTAAGCGTGTCTTGGGTTGGACTCCGCCGTCGGTGAACAAGAAAGTCTCGCCAGCTTGCATGGAGAGCTCCAGCAATGGGTCGTCCAACCCAAGACACGTTTAGGACCGCCCCCTCATTTGAATAACAATTCGTCCTGACAGAGCTTCTGCAGCATGAAATAAATAAATGTGAGAGCAGAGCATTTTTATTTATTGATTAATATTTAACTCTATTTATATATTTATTTATATATTTATTTTTTTATCTCGTTTTTTATTTTTGCATTTATTTTTTACTTTATTTATTTATTTATTTAAGGATATATATTTTTGTTGTATTTATTTCCATTTATATTTATGTTTGTAATTTAATTAAACAGGTTTTTTTTCTGCCTGTTTTTATTTTCACATTTATTTATTCATCTCTTTATTTTTAACTTGGCCAGTTTTGGTGTCCCAGTACTTTTGTAATCATAGCGGAGATTCTGTTGCACTTGCGGACTTTCGGACTTGTTGACTTGCCTTCTTTGACTCAGGCTTGTACCAGTGCGGCCCCGCCTCTTTGGCGGCCATCTTGAAGGGCGAGACCGAGCTCCCGTACGACGTCCCCTTTGTGTTCGCCGAGGTCAACGCGGACTGCGTGGACTGGCTGGTGAGGGCAAGCCAACAACGGAATCCACATTTCGAAGCGGTGATGCTCTCGTGTAAATTGCGTGTGCGTACGCGCGCGCACTTCTTTGTCGCAGACCAAAGCTGACGGCACCGATGAGATGATGACCTCGGACACCAAGCGAGTTGGTAAGAGCATCTCCACCAAGGCGGTGGGCTACGACAAGCGTGTCGACATCACCAGGTCCTACAAGCACAGGGAGGGTGAGTATCCTGCACGCACGCACGCACGCGAGCACGCTTAACGAACAGATGGCGTGTTCCAGGCTCGGAAGCGGAGCGCGCCGTCTTCAAGTACGCCCTCAGCGATGACAAAGACAGCGGCGGCGAAGATTCTGCGGGCGGCGAAAGTTCTGCGGGCGGCGAAAGTTCTGCGGGCGGCGAAAGTTCTGCGGGCGGCGAAGGTTCTGCGGGCGGCGAAGGTTCTGCGGGCGGGGAGCCCGACGGCGGCACCTCGCAACCCCCCGCGCCACCGGCCCCCCCGCTCCCCCCTCCGCAGCTCACCATACGCTTTGATGAGGTTTGACTTCCTGCCGTTGAAGTGGCTGCAACGAACAAGTCATTTTAGTGCAGATTACCGAAAATGTCTGCACTCCTACAAGGTCTTCATGTGCGATTTCCAGGCATGTCATGACTTTGTCAATGTAGCCTGACAAATTCAGATGCCAATTTTTTGTGGGAAATTTGATGAGGAACAGGTAAAAAGAAAAAAAGAAAAAGATTATCGCCCTTCAAACGTCTGCCAAAACAATCTGCCAACTGGGCCAAATGGCCGATTATTTTATTTTTCCTTAAAACGTTTTAGAATCAAAGAAAACCGAAGTTTCAACGCTGTGAAACGCACCATTTTGCTTGCGTAGCATTAGCAACTAGCAAGTGCGTAGCGTATGTTATTCTGGTTATTCTGTTGTCCCAAAGCGTCCTTGAAGCTGTTTAATGGCAGCCCACTTGGAGTTAACTGTCAAACTAAACACACAATGATAAGAATTACATCCACTGTATATTTAAATGTAAAACATGCTTCGTTTTTCAAACATTGCTAGCCTAGTGCTAATGCTAAAAGCGAAGGGAGGATCCCATTCAAATGCTAACAGGAAGTTAGCATCAACTTCACAAGTGTTTTTCCTTCAAATAACACAAATGCTGTGGGAACGCGTACCCACAGTTAAGATAACACTTTGCAAAGGCTGACATTTTTCCCAATGTGTGAAAAATGAATTCTTTTAATAGAATTCAATGACAACTTTCTTCTGTACGCAATATATTCATATCGGCAGATTCATCTGTATATTTTCTGCCAAAAATCGGTATCTGCATTGGCCTCAAAAAATGCATATCGGGCTGGCTGTAAAAAAAAATTGCAACAAATGAAATCAAATCACACTTCAGCTTAAAGGTGGTTATGCATCAATGAGCGTTTGCCACAAGCAGCAGCATAATGTGCATTGAACGCAACCAAAAGAAATCTGCTCAAATAAAAAAATGATGACAATATGTTTTCATTAAAATAATAATAAAATACAAAACTATAAAAAAAACATTGCAAAATTTTTTAGCTTTTGTTTTTTTAGAACCACTGGAAAAAATGAGAAGCCCTTAAAGTTGAAAAAAAAAAATCCTAATATGTTTCTAATATTTGTGTGTGTGTCAGATGTCGGTACCGGAGTACGGCAAGGACGTGCAGCTGAGGCTGGTGCTGAGCAGCGAGGGCAGAGTGGAACGGAAGCTCAAGATCCACATCAGCGTGGACGCGATGCACTACAACGGCACTTTTGTCGCCACCATCCAGTCGGAGGTCAAGGAGGAGACGTTGCATCCTCTCCGAGGTCAAACTCTTCAAAAAACTCAAACGGGCCTCAAATTCAAGGTCTCAATGTGGCATTTCCACACGTGTAATTATTGTGTAAATAGGACCTGAAACATTAGCGACATGATCAAAATAATCGTTTTTTTAGGGTCAAGTTGGACAAGTAACAGGTCAGAAAAATGAATTTGCCGCTAACTGCATTAAATTCATCCTGCTTCAATTTAGAAGTCTTAATGTGAGATTTCTAGCGCTGTCGTGTTTTTGTCAGTACCTCCTAAAAAGTACATTAATATGAATTGGTTTTATTTTGGTGAAATCTGACATGTAGCAAATCAAAAAAATGATAAATTGCAACAATGCGCATTGTCATACTTGAGTTTCAAGGTGTTAATGTCAAATTTTCAGATCCGTTTTTTTGTCCTCACTTTATAAAGATACGACCTAAAAATTGAGAAGTGGTCAAAATAAGTTTTTTTTGTTGCTGTTGAAAATGTGGCATTTAATAGGCAAAAAAATATAAATGTCTCCATGCGATATCAGATCTGTCCGGTTTTTGTCAATAGGGTCTAAAAATGAGCTGCAATAGCTAAAAGTTGTTTTTCTTTTGTTTGAAAGTCACACGTAAAAAATAGCGTTTTGCATTCCGACTTTTTCTGCGGTCTGTCTTTTGTCGCAGAGCTGTCGCTGCCCATCGTCATCCCCGCCCGCTCGTACCAAGAGCACATGCGGAAGGCCGACAGCTTGAAGGTGTTGGCGGTGGTGACGGACAAGCGGCATCCCGACAAAATATACCTGGCGGAGGACGACGTCATACTGCGCGACGCCCCCGTCATCGTCACCGTAAGGCCAAGCGACCCTTTTTTATTGTTATTATTATGGAAGACTTTTGAAGCAGTCGAGGAAGTTGGCATGTGTTGCTCCTTTTATGTGACTTTGGTTTCTGTGTAAAGTCTCGCCATTTTCACCACAAATCGATCGCCCAATAGTTGAATGAATAAATGAAATAAACGTGTATGCTTTTTTGATACAAAAAATGCGTTCTGTTGATTTTATGACTTTTAATGATCAAAACTTTTATCTTTTGTTGCCCCCCTTTGATATATATATCTTTGTCATATTACAAATTAAACTTTTGTAATCTTGTAACAGTGTAACATTTTACAACCTTAGTCCCTTTTTTGCTATTTTTTTCTTTCTTTTTTCCTAGAAATAAATAATTTCAAAAAAATACATTTTTGTTCATTTTGTTCGCAATATCATAATATGATGATACTAATATAATAATATAATTTTCTTTCTCTGAAACCTTTAATTATTTTTGTGTGATGACTTTTTTCCTCTAAGGTGACAAATGTAAAAACATAAAAGGACAAGATACCAAATATTAGGATGTTTAAAGTAATGCTTTCTTCTAATATAATAACTTAAAGAGGAAAAAAATCACTTTGTTCATATTTAACATTTTATTTTAACTTTATTGCCGTAATATCACTTTTTTAGGATTTGGAAAAATACATCTTTATTCGCTAATTACATTTTTTTCTTCTCTTTAGGAAATATTTTAAAATCCCCTTGAAGAAAAAACAACTCTGTTGTAATGTCACTTTTTTTTCTTGACAAAACATGACTATTCTTGTCATATGATGACTTTTTTTCTCCAAATAAATGCAACTTTATTGCCGTAATGGATGGATGAATTTACAACAATTTTCTTAGGAAGTTTAAAAAAAAAATTCAACTGTAATATTCCGGGGGGGTTCTCTAGAAAAAATATCTTTATTTATGAATTTTTTTATCTTTGCTCTTCTTTTTTTTTTTTGTCACTCTTTTCCAATGACTTTGGGGTGCAAGTCGCACCTTCGTGCACGTTCTGACTTGACCATCACTGCATGACACGGATGTCGATCATGCATTCAAGAAATGGATTTGCGTGTGTGGCAGGTTTCCGGTTTTGTCCGGCAGTACCAGGAGGCGGCGGGAGAGGTGATCTTCATGAACCCCATCCAGGAGACCCTGACGGACATGACCCTGTCCCTGTCGGGAAGCGGCCTCCTGCGCCAGGAGCTAGAATACAAGTAAGCAAATCTTTTCAGCCCAAAACAAAAGTTGTCAGTAACAGTGGCTCGACAAGCTGATAGAACGGCAATGGCAAAATCTTGAACCTAACGTGCAGGTAAGTGAAAGACGGGTCCCGGGGCAGGTCCGCTCGCAAACACACACCTGCTCATGTTTGAAATGAATCAAAACTTTCTTCTCGTTCTTTTGTCCCCTCAGACTTCCTGACCAGTCTCCCAACACTCGCATCCGCGTCCAGTTTAAGTTTACCCCGCACAGGACGGGCAAAAAGTGGCTGACGGCCGACATCCACTCGTCCATGTTTAAAGATTTCAAGGGCAGATGTGAGGTCAATGTCAGACTGTAAATCATCCTCTTAAAAAAAAAAAAAAAAAAAGCACAAAAAGAAATCTGCTCATGCTCCGACGTACTTTTTTCATACCAACGGGTGCTTAATTTTATGTAATAGTGATGCTTTTATGCAGTTCTTATTTTTAAGTACAAATGAGCAGAATATTTCCTCCTTTCTGCTTTTCGGTGCTGTTGTTGCTCGTCTGTGCCTTTTACACAAAATGTGTAAACGTGTTTTGCTTTTTCTTTGGCCTTGTTTGTATTTTTATACATTTTCACCAAGAGGGTAGCAGTAGGCTAGAGAACAGGAAATGGGAAATGTCTTGTTGCTTGCTTTGATGTGAACAATACGGGAAAAAATGTGTCGTTTGACTTTATTTGACTTCAACTACTGAGTGGTTTACTTTTTCCTCCCTCGCTTGTACGACAGTAATGAATGTTTTGCACCTGTACCTTGAATAAAGCATTGAGGAGGCTATGATGATTGATGGACATGATTTTTTCACTTGATATGATTTACTGTTGAGAAGCTTTCCTTTGATTGATGATGGATTCATGTTGAGGTGCCTATTTTCAGAAACAGGCAGATAATGTCAAAATATTTCCTTGGTTGTGTATTCACTCTGGACACACTCCAGACTATTATATACAAATAATAAGTACATTTTCACAATTTGTCATTTTCCCACCTAAGGCAGAACCTGGTGGCATCCCAGGGACCATGAACGCATCGCGAGGTGACCACCCTTCCCGCTCAGGTCGTCCGTGACTATCGTCGTCTGTCAAAGCACGACTTGTGACCCCTGCACAGTGTGACGTGCATGCGCAGAATATCGGCCATTTTGAACCGCTAACTACGGCAACTCCGTAGGTCAAAACGCGTTCACACATACAAAATATAACAAGACATTGCGAAAGGTACAGTACAGGTGCAAGTTTAATAATATAAGTACTGTACCCAAGCATATCTTGTACAAATAAAAAAAGATTTTGACACATACTGTAATTAAAGTTTTCTGTGAGAGTGGGTACGGTTTATTTGTATTGTCTTTAGAACAATGTGTGGCCATTATCATAGTGTAACACGTTGTTTGCAAATGTGTATTATTATTATTTTTACTTGCAATTGACTTATATTTGTTTTGTGAATGATTACTTTTGGTTTCGTATTATTTTAGTTTTACATGCTGAAGTGTTTTGTGTACTGCGCATGTCATGAGCTCAGAGACAGGAGAGAGGTGTAACCGAGCGAACTTCGTTCGAGAAGAGAAACGTGCTTGAATCATGTCCTGCCGTGTCTGGTTAATTTAGCAGGAAGACTCCAGAAAACATCAACTTGAAACTATTTGTAGCCCGCCTTTTACCCAGCCTCGACAACAACATCTTGACAATAGCTAAGGGCTTGAGACTGGGTGAGGGGTGGGGGTCATTTAAAACACACACACCACACACCTACTGTAAAGTATAACAATGCAGAGTCACTGGACTATATAATGGGGTCAAAAGTAATATGTTCATCTTTAAAAACATATTTTGTTTTAGTGTAATTGCCGTAGTTAGCGAGCCAAGATGGCCGATCTTCCGCGCATGCGCGTCACAGATCATGCAGGGGACACAGTTAGCGCCATGACATCGTCATTCTCCCTCACTAACAAGCGAGCACAGCCGGCCGGAAAGTTCCCGACAGACACGCCGCCCACATTCACCGCATTTAGCACTACAGTATCACAGTACTAGCTCCAGCGCCGCCACAAGACTGGCAAACCGAAGGAGAAAAAAAAGAAAAACTGAGCTTTGGAGGAATGACTAGTGTCGCTTGCGTCAGCGAGTTAAGGACATTTTAAAACGTTAGACGCCGCCCGCCGATTTTTCTCGCCGAATCCGCCATTGATCGCCCGAAAGCCGGTAAGCGATACGAGCCTCTCCCCCTCCTCTCCCAAACATCCCCAACACACCGCTGTTAGCTTCCGTCTTAGCTTACTAGCTCAGCATCCGGAAGTGTGCCGGTTAGCTTAGCTTCCAGCGTACGTTTACATGGCGTAATTAGCTTAGCTTCAGTGAGAAAACGCCGGTATTAGCTAACATGACACAATTACTCAATTTGAAGTCAAATGTCGTCTTCTTTTATTGACATTCTCGGTAAGAAAAAGTGCAACTACTCTGTCAAATAAAAGAGACGGGTTTTTACTTATCAGTATGTTCTAATAAATAACGAGTTTGCTCGTTGTTACGTCGGCCCTATTTCTTTTCACCTAAACCCAAAATAAAGGACCTTGGATGGCAATATCAATATTCGAGTTTCTTTTTTTTATAGCGTTGATAAGGTTACAATCATTATAAGTCTGTTGTTATGTTGTAGCTTGTAACAACTGTCCCAAGTTGCCATGTACGCTGAGTTTCAATTTCTCCGAAAACAGCAGCGCAAGAATGAGTTCGAAAACGAAAGCGAAGACTGCCTGGGCCGAGCTGAAGCAAACCGGTAATGAGTGCTTCAAGGCGGGCCAGTACGGAGAAGCCACCCGCTTGTACAGCCTGGCCATCGGCGAGCTACACAAGTCCAGTAAGTCTACTTCCATATCTACTGCCTTACTGAGCAAAAGTTCAATTAACCAAAGCAACGCCCCTCGTACATTTATACTTTAGCCATTGCCTAATTGGGGGGAATTGTGGCTTATTTCACAATACTTGTAATAAAACTTTCCATTTTCCCAGGTCCAATAAAGGCAACGCACTAGTTGCTAGGCAGAATTCATACGTAGTATTCTTGCTACAGTACTTACTTACTACTTGCCTTTTTGTGTACCTACCTAGGTTACTGGATTGGATGGATGGACTGTTTTTTATATATATATATATATATATATATATATATATATATATATATATATATATATATATATATATATATATATATAGCGCATTTATCTACACATTGTGGTGCCCAAAGCCATTTACAATTAAATCCTCACATTCACCCATTCACACACACACACACTCATACACCAGTGATATTGTACCTATCTACCCGATCTGGTTTACCTAGTAGCTACCAACTTAGTTCCCGATGTGTGTTCACGTTTGTGCTTGCAGATCCAAAGAATGTGGAGGATTTGAGTGTGTTGCACTCCAACCGCGCCGCCAGCTACCTCAAAGAAGGGAACTGTGCAGAATGTTTCAAGGACTGCAACATGTGAGTATAATATTACAGTTGGAGTCCAAATCCGGCCATGATTAGATTAGATTGGATTTCCGCAAAAAAAAAATTGCTCCTTAAAAGTGACATATTTTATGATAAAGGTGTAATTGGCTATTTTAATAGGTTAAACCACAAATACACCACAAATTATGATCAACTAACCTAACCCTTAAATGCCTATAATCGTCTTCAAATGTTGCCCTTTAAGCAGCAGCAAGCCCCCCCCCCCCCCAGCTATACACCTAGTAGTAATTTAACTCTTTGACTGCCAAAAAACGTTAAATAACGTTTAGTAAAATTCTATGGAGGAGTGCCAAAGACGTTAAAAGACGTTTGTTTCAAAACAGAGGTGAAACTAACCATTTTCTATTGTTGATTACTCAAAAACGGAATAAGGTAGAAACAAACTTTTTTTTCTGATGAAAGATGAGAGTCCAATCTTTCATTTGGTAGTATGTGTGTTTCCATAGTCCAAACACATCATTTTCTGTGGACCTTGAAAGATCAGTCAAAATGCTTAAAATCGGCTGGCACCCACGGCATCCCTTTTCTGAAAACGTCTGGCAGTCAAAGAGTTAATAGTGCATGTGTCAGGCATCTTTGCCACATCTTCCTGAGCAGAATTTTTTAAACTTATCTTTCTTGCTGCTATTATGAGAAACCGGGGTTCTGAGCTTGCACGCAGAGTTGACATAAAAGAGAAGTGCTTTTGAGAACTGAAAAAGGCACCACAGACCTGTGGGACTGCGGCCTACTTTTGCCACGTGCCGGAACATCGTCACCTCGTCACCTCCACCGGCAACTTGGCGTATCCTTCGCCTACTTAAACGAGCAGCTCGAACACGTCCAAGGATTATTCTCAAATCCAACTGGCACCTGGCGTAACCTCAAAAAGCACCAAACGAAGCAGTTAGCCGACATAACACGGCCGGCAGCGGCTATTTGCTAAGCTAAAGGCTACAGCTGGTGCGAGACGTCTCTTGGCAACAAGTGAGCTGAAAGCCAAGAGAAAATCTCGGCTGTTTTTCACGCGGACGGCGAACATTTGCAACAACAGCGACGGAGAAGTAACTGCTCGACGGGCATTTTTGGTGTCCAGGGTAACGTGCAGATCTTTCCTTTCCTGCACGCTGCGTAACTTCTATCGGGAGCCAACGTGAACTGCGTACTGTAAGCTAACCTAACGTGCGTCTTATGTAAACAGATGTCACAATTTAACATTTTAAACCTTTGTTACATAAGAACCCTTCTCTCAAAGTATACATACTGTAAAGAGTATTTTGTCAGCAAGAAAAATCATTTTATTTTTTTACATTTTGATTCGCCATTATGTAGCTAGCTCCCTACTTTGCAACTTACCTAGCAGCCCACCCGCCTACTTCCTACTTCCTAGCTAGCTCCCCAGTTCCTTACTTTTTTTTGTATTTGAGGCGTGAGACGACAAACGCTTCGCCCTCTCTTCTCTGCCAGTTCTTTGGAGTTGGTGCCGTTCAACGTGAAGTCTTTGCTACGCCGGGCCGCCGCCTCAGAGGCTCAGGAGCGCTACCGCCAGGCCTACGTGGACTACAAGACCGCACTGCAGCTGGACGCGCACTTGGTGGCGGCGCACGACGGCGCAAACAGGTACACGCTGCATACGTGACGTGTACAGATGCGTGCGTACATACAATATGCAGACACCAGCTGATGCTACGATGGATGAGCCGCACGGCAACGTGCTTTGTTTGGAAAGCTCAAGAGTTGTTTAAAATAGATTTGAACAAAAACATGAACTTTCCAACGGTTGAAATGGTCCAAATCAGCGCTTTTCCCGTTAGACTCCATACGTTTTCAATGACAAGTTGGTAGCAGGCTACCATCCGGCCTACCCATAATGCACCGCGCTGCCGAGATGCGCACTTCGCTTATTGGGAGCGCTGTTCATGTTGTACACAATTTGGCCACTTAGGGGCAGTGTGGTTCTGATACACTGTTGAGTTGTAGCCACGTTAGAGAGTAGAAGGAAAAAGTCACCATCAAGTTATTTTAATAAAGGTTGTTTTGTGTGCAGTTTTTTGCATTTTGCATGAATGGCTAAAAGTGCTGCGAGTAATTAGCATTAGCGAGTCAGCTCTGAATCGAATCGTGAGACAGTCAAAGTTTCCTTCCCCTACTATTTGTGAACTCAACCATCTACTTTTCCTCTTTAGGATGACAAAAGCGTTGATGGAGGTTGACGGTCCCTCATGGCGAGAGAAGCTCCCTACCATCCCCGTGGTGCCCCTGGCGGTCCGAGAGAAGCTCAGCCGAGGCTCCCCTAGCGCGCCGCCGCAATACAACGGTGTGGCACAGAACCACAATGTAGCCGCCGAGGAGGACGTGCAGCGAGCCAAGTTGCTCAAGGAGGAAGGAAATGCGCTGGTCAAGGCGGGCTTGCACGCCCAGGCTGCTGAAAAGTACACGCAGAGCATCCGCCACCACGCCAAAGAGGCCGCCACCTTCACCAACCGGTAGGGCAACAAGATGGCCGCGTTAGCTTAGCTTCAATGCTAACCTTTGTGCGCGTGTGCTCAGGGCTTTGTGCTACCTGGCGCTGAAGCGCTACCACGATGCAGTCAGCGACTGCGGCGCTGCGCTCGCCATGGACGGCGCCAACGTCAAGGCGCTCTACCGACGGGCGCAGGCGTACAAGGAGCTCAAGGTGCTTGCTTACTTAACTACATTTGTTTTGTTTATCGAAGCTAACTTGGCAATTTCCATGGTTCTTTTCTTCAGGACATGAAAAGTTGCATCCAAGACCTGAACAAGCTCCTGGAAGTTGAGCCAAACAATACGGCTGCCATCAAGCTGCTACAGGAAGTGCAGCAACAGCAACAGCAGCAACAACAACGGCAACAACAGCAACGGCCTCCACAGGAGAAGAAGAAGAGGAACAGGACCAGGAAGAAGTGACCACCGGACACGTTTTTGTTCAGGAACACGGCTGAAGGTAAAAGTGGGCGGAGTTAGGTCCACAAAGGCAACCAATCACAACGCAGTCGGCCCGCCAACGTCGCCACCCATCTTTTTGATCAAGTGCCTGAAACAACCATGTTCATTTTCGAGCTTTTTCATTGGTGGTCATCGATGTGCTCATCTGGTTTTCTTTGATTTCTTCATCCGTTGGCCTCTTTGAGTTCATGTGGCTTTCGTCCCCCCCGATTCCATCTTGAACTTCAGATCTATTTTAATTTGTCTGGCAGTGAACGCATTCAACTCGTCTTTGACGTCTTGATTGGTCACCGCCAGGCTTCTGCCATCAACTTGTCGGAGCAGGTTCGTTAGTGTCATTTGAACCATTCATCAAGATGCTTTCCTCTTTTTGATCTTCAGTTGAACTCATTTGGTCTTCATTTGCAAATGTCATCACGTCTTGGCTTGTCTTTTTTCATGTCTTTCACGTCCTCATCTGGTTTCTGTGACACCCGCTCTCTCTCAAATTTGGTTGCCCCCAAATTACAAAGCAGCCTTCTGATTGGCCCATAGAAGCAACGTTGGCCATCCTGAGAAATCTTTCACAATTGTGAAAATGTAGTAAGGGTAGGAGGGGGGAAAGTTCACATTTGAGATCAAACTTTTTATTGGACCGGCAATGTTCTTGTACATTTGTGGGTTTTTGCTGTCAACGTGTAAAAGGTGAAAGACAAAATCATCCGGGACCAGCGCAATCATCATCAGGGTGGGGAGGCATCTGTTTTGTGGTTTTATTCAAGCAAAGTCAAAATGGTCACAAGCACGTTCGCGCGAAGCAATAAAACCATCATACAAGCAAACTTGGTTCTTGATTTGAAAAGCTTTGCTTTTATGTTGTCAGTGAATGAAAAGTTTTGTCCCCCGCAAAGCAAAAAAAATAAGAGTAGAATGTCCACAATCATGAACTAAATCGAAGCAGTTGCTCCAGAAAGCAAACGCCATCTTGTCCACGGGGGTTAGGATACAACGTTCATAAAATGGTGGCTGGCTCGCGTCTCTGGTTGCTATGGAAACCAGTCCAAATTTGACACCGGAGCACTTTTTGGTCCTGTTCGCTTGCCGTCATGTTTTCCTTATTTTGTGCTATTTAAATCATTTTGACGCGTGCCTTTCCAAATCATGTCCAATCAACAAAATGGACTCCAGTGAAGCTTTGGAAGGTGCTCAAGAGCGAATGCGAGTTAATTTTACCACATTTGTTTTAAAGGGTCTTTTTCATGTCATGGGGTGTTCGATGTAGAATCCGGAGGTAAACAAACGTCATAAATGTTTGAATAAAGCTGTCATATGACAAAATATGACAAAAGTCAAATTGATTTCTGGCCAAACGTCAGACCATTTTCTTACATCCCGTTTAGGCGTCCGGGGGTTTTAAAAATTCAAGAAAATGTCCGGTTGGCTTTGCGTGACTAATAGGAGGTGAAGTACAATGTGTAACTGAGGCGGGTACCAAAATTTCAAGGCTGGGGCAAGTGTTGTCGTTTTTTTTTTTTTTTTTGGGGGGGGAGGAATAGGATTATGGTCACTAGTCATACAAGTCAGCTGGCAAAAGCTAATGTTAATTGTGTTAGCTGGCTAATGCTAACCATGTATTTCACGGACTGAGAGGAAAGGAGTCGTGAGCATTGTTGTTGAAAATAAACACACAGTTTAATAACCTTTTTTGTCTTCTTGTTTGTTTGGATTAAAGTGGAATAAAAGCAGCCAGTGGGCGGGACTAACAAGCCAACAGGAAGTTAAGAGGAGGGAGGAAGTAGGAAGAAAATGGTGATAGATTTTAAAAGAAAGAGAAAAAAAACCTCCTAGTGAGACAGGACGGACCAGAAGGTTCTAAAGGAGCTTGTGGAGTGCCAGGTTCAGCTGGGGGAGGGGCGAGCGGGGGTGGGGGAAGGGGGGGCATGCTGCTGCTTCTTATGCAGAAGACGAAGAAGAAGGAATGAACGTTTGTGTGCATGAAGACAGGAAGAAGAAGAGCGGCGGTGGGATGGCGAAGGTGTTGGGTTGGTCGGAGGGTGTCGGGGTGCGTTGTACTAGTTCTCGCCCTCGCCGGCCTCCACCTCGTCACCCTGGTTTTCGGATGTCCACAGCTGACGAGGAGACACAGGAAATGTACAGATTTCAATCTGGAATACTTTGACACTTTATGTACTCTACTGCCACCTGCAGTTCAAAAGAAACTTTTATCTTTGACGTTTCATTCTCCGTTTGATCACTTTAGGAGATCAAAATCAAACAATGCGTTGACTCACAGTTAGGTTGTCCCTTAGTAGCTGCATGATCAGCGTGCTGTCTTTGTACGATTCCTCGTTCAAGCTGTCGAGCTCGGCGATGGCCTCATCGAAAGCCTGCCGGGAAGGAAGCGCTCAGAGCCCGAGAGTGGCGGCGGCGGCGGCGGCCATTGTTGCGCTTGTTGTACCTGCTTGGCCAGAGAACAGGCCTGTTCCGGTGAGTTGAGGATCTCGTAGTAGAAGACGGAGAAGTTGAGAGCCAGGCCCAGTCGGATGGGATGTGTGGACTGCATGTCCGTCTTGCTGATGTCAAACGCGCTCTGGTACGCCTGCTGGGAGTGTTCCACCGTTGCTAGAAATGAGACACAAGGACGGAAGCCATCTTACGGCAACACATCATGTGACTACAAGTGGCCATCTCGCGAGCACCTCAAGTCGCCATCTTATGCCCCCCCCCGGTCCTACATCTTACGAGCATCTCGGCGCCAAAGCTCAAGCTCACCCGTCTTGGATTCGCCGGACGCCACCTCCGACAAGTATCTGTAGTAGTCTCCTTTCATTTTGAGGTAGAACACTTTGCTCTCTGCTGTCTTGGCGTTGACGATGAGGAAACTGTCCAGAAGATTCTGAAAGCAGACAAGCGTCGTCGCAACGGGACCCTCAAAGTATTCGGTAAGCGAAGATACTCGTTTTTCACTCTCAAAAACAAAGCAAACTAACAAAACTACAATGTAGCAAAAATGTATTGGATTTTTCGCCACGGTCAATCGAATACAGTACACGAGCCTTTGCAGTTGGTTTGAAATGTATTTCGGTATCGCGGCAAGCATGAAAAGCGGCTGGATCTGTCGTCTGCGTGAAACCGACAAATGACATCATCTGGCAGCAGCCAATTAGAAAAAACGACACCAGATGACATCGCAAATCGGCACCAATGGTGGCCGCCCGTGGCCGAACGGCTTCACCGCGTTTGTCACTTCACGCCGACGAAAATGTGATGCGAGCTAACAATTCGCCCTTTTTTGCGTCATGCATGAAAAATTTTCTGTACCCGTTTTGGATCAGAGAATAGTTGTTTGTAGTGTTTATTTTATCCACCATTTTCTAATTTAGTCTCATTTTTGAATTTTAGTCCAGTTTCCCGCTTGTTAGATTTTAACAGTCAACCCCACTTATTATCATATTGTTTATTAATGAGCGTTTTAGTCTAGTCTAAGTCCGGTGTGTTGACAAAATTTTTTTGTTGATGAAATTAATTTTTTACATTTAATTAATTTTGTTGAATTGTTACTACACAATACATGCAATGAGGTATTTTTCCTTTTCAATACAATTGAGCTTTTCCTTTTATGCATTTACATGAAAACCGCTTTTTGTTTTTTTATTAAATACATAAAAGGTTGTAAAATCCTGAAACTTGACAACAAAGTCCGTTTTTGGCGTGCACTGTAGCGTATTGCGACATAACGAGACGTACCAGCACGTCGTTGCAGATCTCTTGGAGCTCGGCCTCGATCTTGGCGCGGTAGTCGCGAGCCATCTGCTGCTTCTTCTCGTTGCCCTCCGTCTTCTGCTCGATGCTGGAGATGACGCGCCAGGACGAGCGGCGAGCTCCCACCTGCCGGCGAGACGACAAGAGCGCCGCAAAAAAACAAAAAAGTCAAGACGCCGCAGCGAGCGCGACGAGGAGCCGGAGCCGGAGCCGGCCCCAACGCGGCCCGGGTCGTACCACGTTCTTGTAGGCCACGGACAGCAGGTTGCGCTCCTCGTTGGTCAGGTCCTTGTTCTGCTCCGTCACCTGCTTCATGGCGGCCGCCATGTCGTCGTAGCGCTCGGCCTGCTCGGCCAGCTTGGCTTTCTGCACCAGGTCGGTCCTGTCCATCTCGCGACTGCGGACCACAAGGCGCGCGTCACCACTTGGACGTTCGTGAAAAGCACAAAGCGCGTCCGTCCCGGCGTCTCACGACAAAATCCCGTTTTGCAGCCTCTATCAAATTGGGGGGGGGGGCGGCTGCCTCCGCCTCATTTCGGACCGCCGCTGGCTCCAGAGCTCTGACATCATGAAAAGTGGGTCACGCTAGCGGTTACAAGTCATTTTTAGACGTCACACTTTAGAGCAGGTCTCACCGACCCTTTGCAACTACTACTACTTGGGAAAGCAGTTTCAGTAGATTAAGGAAATCCATGCAAATTCTAATACTTGCTGGCTGGTAGCAGCTCTTTTCTTCTAACGTAGCAGAACATTTAGATCTCAAATTGCACGCTTGTAGTAAGTAAAGAAAGTTGACGTCAAGCTTTTGACATCGAGGCTAAGCGGGGTCATTACAACAAGAGTGAATCCTCGAGCGGTGACTCATGCTTCACTTGGTTGGGGGGTTGGGGGGGGGGACTACCAACAGGAAGTACTGCTGTTGTTGTCTTGTGTCACATGACGCGGCCCAGCAGGTGAAATGGAGACGCTCAAACATGGCACGTGAACGCATCGTTAGCTAAATCTGCCCCGTGAATGCGGCACATGAACGTGTCAAATTTGATGGCAAACTGCAGATAAACGATAGAGGTGCAAAAATGTGCCAGTGACTTGACAATTCATCAAATTCTCAGCAATGCTTTTGATAATTAACTGCTCAACCGTGTTCAAATTCTCCACATCCTCAGAATTTCAGCCCCTTAAAACAGTACCGAAAATATTGTCCACCAATTTCTGTCCATCGTGGAAGCAGACTGATTGTGTCAAATTAAAATAACAAAACATCTGCTTTTACTTTGGAAAACAATCATCAACACTTGTGATGGTTTTGTGACATCTCGGACCAAACCAGTAACCGAATCAATCCGTTTATGTAGTTTCACTTCCAGCCCTAGCACACATCATACGAGAGTATTTTTATGTGAATATTTCTACTATGACCATTTCCATCACGCATTGAATCAGGCATCCATGAATCTCTATGCAGCTGTGATTTAGCTTTCAACCTGCTTCAAGCCATCAACCCATTTTAAGCATCTATAATGTAACCGTCCATTATCCGTGGCCATCTATCTTCCGTCATCCAAGCATCTCATCTTACATTTTGGTTTATGGTGCGAATCATATGGCGACGATTTCAAACATCGACCGCTTTTAGTCACCATTCGACATCATTTTCTGCCCATTAGAATAGCCTACCATTGATTTAAATAGATCCATCGTTCAAAAACGATCAAGCTGCGATTTCACCCCCCCCCCTTCTCTCCTCCCCCCTCCTCTGGCATTAGCCAACGCGCTAGCACGCAAGCTAGCACGCTACGGTTGCACTGTGAAGGGCGGGGAGCCCATTTGCGACTTCATTCCAGGCGAGCGTGTCGCAAAAGAGGCTTCAATCGTCGCCTGAGGGCGTCAAATTGTCGTGGGGGCGGCAAGCGTTGCCGCAGGCTGCGACTTTCTTTGCGCGGCCTGCTAACAGTTCCGCCCTCGTCGTCGTCTCACTCCCCTGTGGAATTTTAAGATGGAGGCTAGCCTTAGCACGCTAGCTGAACGCCGAGCCACTCCGAACGGCCACCTTTAATCCAGTACGTCGGAGGCACACACACCAGCTGCGGGTGTCGAAATATGTCATTTGCCCGTAAACAAGGTTCAATCAAGCCGAATCAAATCAGCGAATACAACCGCGGAGGAAGGGAGGGGGGAGCGGGGCGGAGGGGGGGGCTCCCGGGAAAGGAGGGTGTGTTAACCCACGCCATGGCGGAGCAGCGCGGCTACGTGAGCATCGAGCGCTCGGGTGAGTGGGTGGCTGCGGATCGGACGGACTCGGCCACCCTGAGCGAGCCTGTCGGTTGTTTCCCCCCCCCCCCCCCCAATACGCGCAGCCCGGAGATGCTAAGCTAAAACGTCGCCGCGATCGACGGGCCAGCGCGGCCAAGCTGTCAAAAAACGGCCCGAATCATCGGGGACTCCCGCCCCGCACGATGTCGAGCGAAAAGCGCCCCATCGGACTCCACGCTGGGTGGAGGAGGTCGGAGAGAGGTGGGAGTCGTTACATCGCGGCACGGGGACGCTGCTGGGTTATTTGTCCGCTCGCAGCAACAGCGGATCTCGGCCTAAATCCTCGCACCCAGCCCCAAACCACAATGGGCACCTTCCGCCGCGGAGGAGACAAAAAGCGGCGGCCACGACCCCCCGCAAAGCAAGAAGCTTGGCGGCGGAGCGTGAGGAGGAATAATGGCGTCAACTCACGTTTGTCAGGTAGGCGAGTTCCCGATTTTCTGCTGTGACCGATTAGGCTTTATCGTGCCGTCCTCCTCTCGCTTGCTCAGGGGATTCAGGGCAGTACCACTTCCGCCTGCGCTGACACTTCCGCTTCCTCTAAGCCCCACCCCTCCCCCAGCCAGTATCCATGGCGACGGCACTGAGGGGTTTCCAAGCATCCCGGCAGGGGCTTTGACGTCAGAGCTGCCATGGCAACTGCTGACGACTCCACCATGACGTAGTTGTTTAGTCATTATTATTTATTTGTATCCGTTTATTCAAATCTAGTTATTTTTTCATCGATTTATTCAAGATATCGCAAATTAATTTGTATGGATCTAAAAAAACAAACAAACTACCAGGCCAATGTTATATAGTTACTACGTGTACGTATAATAATATCGTCCTGTGTTTTTTTATGTGGTATTATTATTATTATTTTCATAGTTAGGTAGAACTTTTTTCTTTCAAATTTCCTTTTCCCCTGAGAAAAAACAGGCAACTTCCTCAGGAAATTATGAATTTATATTATTCTCTTGGTGGAAAAAAAACACCTTTTTCCTGTAAAATTTAACTTTTTTTCTAGGGATAAAAAAAAAAAGATTCCCTCAAAGTAATTACATCTATTTATTTATTTATTTTTTACAATTTTGTTTATCAAACAAATTAGCTACATTTTGGTAGGACTATGACAACCTGAAATAAATACACAGTTCCTTACAACAACATTAAAGGCAACTTTTTTTAGGGGCGGGGGGTTATATCAACATTATCATCGCAAGATGGGAGCTGTTTATTCTGGATAAACATGACTACTCTCGAAAGAGCTCTAACTTTTTCTCTTTCTTTTGAAAAAAATGAGCCCAAACACTTTTTGTTCTTGAAAACAACATTTTTTTCACATCACATCATACTTGTTGACTTTTCTTTCTTTAGTTGCTTGATTGAAATTAGATTTTGTACAATTATAGCTTCATCAACTTTGCATTACCGCATTTCCCAAGAAGAACAAATCCATTTTCTAATAAAAAAAAAAAAAAAGGTAATAACTTGAAAGTTGAGCAGAATCACAGAAGGGATTGTGTTCCACTTTGGAGGTTCCTGCCATGTTTGTAGTGGCGCTCGCTGTGTGTGCGTAGCCAAAGGAGGAAACGAGTCAAGCCAGTCGAGGATCTTTACCTGGTCAAACATGACATTGGACGGGACCAACCCTAACCGACACGCACACACCAAACGGTGGCGTGTTGTGCGCTGATGTTGACACCTGGAGACGTGTAGACGAACGAGCGTCTTCATCTCATCTCGGTCCTTCGCCATGTCCGTCAACGTCAACGTCAAGAAGGTCTCCAACCTGCCGGGAGGATCCCAGCGCAGAGTTGAGCTCTCCTTCAGAGGTGAGTTGCCTGCTTGGAAAAAAACAACAAACAAAAAAAACAACAACTTTATTGTAAGGGTGCCAAAATGAGTGCGTCAATTCTGAATTCATTTAATAAAGTTCATTTAACGCCTCCATTTTTTTTTAGGCACAATTAATGACCGCCCCTTACTTGGAAAGTCTGTACTGGGGGAATTCCAGTCGCAACACAGCAGACACGTCCACGTCAAAATTGAGCAGAAATAAATGTCATAATAATGCATATATTTGTGGAGACTGGAGTCAAGTTGCATTTTATAATTTTATAAATGTGCAGAATTTCACAAGTTACGATTAGATAGCTTTTAATATGAAAAGAAAAATGCACTGAGCTGCCACCAACGTTTTACAAATGCAATGATGCCATCTAGTGTCAGAAAAATGACCTCAACACAAATCAATATCACTCGTTTTTTACAGTACAGAACATCTTTTTAGTTTTAACTTAATTTTCTGAATTATAATGAAATTACTGTATCAATGACTAAAAGATGCAGCCATATTTCTATTATTTAAAAAAAAATTCCATTTAAAAAAATATTTTATTGTACATTTAGAACAGATTTAAAATGCGATTAATTGTGAGTTAACTATTGAAGTCATGCGATTAATTACGGTTAAAAAATTTAATCGCCTGACACCCCTACTTTATTGTTGTAAGATTTAGTCTTGGCTTTTATGCATTACACTTTTTCTCCAAATATAGTTTGTGAGAATGTATCTTGGGGAAAAAAATGACATTTAATTTAATTAAAAATTATGACTCATTCTGAAAAAAGTCTTTATTAACATAACAACAGGGTATTTTTGTTTTTAAATAAAACTTTTTCATCCGAAAATGTATTCGTTGAAATACATGGCATTGGGGGACAACAAAACAATGAAAAAAAAAAATATATATATTCTTCCATTGTTTTTTCTAGCAATTCTACAGCTTTATTATTATAGTGCAATTTGTTGATGTTGTCATGGTAACACGTTTTGTTGTTCATCCACCAGGATTCACTCAGAAGACCCGAGTGGTGCAGAGTGACGCCGTGGCCGTCTTCAACGAGGTCGGTCAACCACAACGCCGGCCACTGATGATGTCAGTTATTTGTTGGCTTCTGATTGAACCTGTTTCAACTGATCGCAACTTACCTCCTTGAAACCCAAACACACGCACGCACACGCACGCACAAGCACGCATGCGCATGCACGCACACTCATGCTCACGCACACACAAACACTCCTTAAACACACACATGCCTCAAGTTTGTGTTCTTCGGCTGCTCCTGGCTTATTATCAGAGCCATAAGGTGGGCGTGCCATGCAGCCCCTTTCACGCAATTGATCCGGATCCAGAATGGATCAGAACTGGATCTGCCTTTAACACAGAACAGGGACATGGAATGCAATCACTTGTCCCGCTCTGTCGTGTTGAAAGCGTATCCTTTTCATATTTTTACCTCCAGGCGTGACCTTGCGTGTGTGTGTCTGTGTGTGTGTGTGTGTGTGTGTGTGTGTGTGTGTGTGTGTGTGTGTGTGTGTGTGCGTGTGTGTGTGTGTGCGTGTGTGTGTGTGTGTGTGTGCGTGTGTGTAGTCTTTCCGCTGGCCTCACTACGGGAAAGTCATCCGCCATGAAGTGTTGACCATCAGAGTTTATAACTTTAGTAAAGTCTTCTCCAACAGGTAACACACACACACAGATCACGTGAGACAAAATAATATCACTAACTGGTTAGTAACTTATTTCGTTTGTTGTTCATTTAGTTTGTCAGTTGCTTCATTAGTTAGTTGTTAGCTAGTTGATTGACAAATTGGTTTATTAGTCTGTTTGTTCATTGATTAGATGTTGGTTGGTGCTTGTTTCTTTCTATCTATTATTTGCTTAGTTAGTTAGTTTTTTTTTTTGTCGGTTTATAGTTAGTTGGTTAATCAGTCAGCCACTTTGTTTATTCAGCAGTTAGTTTGCTGATTCCTTAGTTGAGCAACTGGTTTGTTGATTCATTTGCTTAATTAGTCTATTAACCAGTTAGTTAGTTGTTACTTAGTAACTTGGTTAGTTAGTTAGTTAGTTTTGTTGGTTCATAGTTATTTGATTAATCAGTTAGTCGGTTTGCTTATACAGCAGTTAGTTTGCCGATTCCTTAGTTGAGTCACTGGTGTGCTGATTCATTGTTAGTTAGTCAAGTCGATGCTTGGTTAATCAGTTTGCTAATTCAGTAGCTAGTTAGTAGTAGTCGTCATTGAGTCACTGACTGGTGAGTGATAAATAGTTAAATGAGACACTGGTTGGTCAGCTTATTTGTCATTGATTCATTGCTAGTTTTTCATATAGTCGGTTAGTTAGTCCGTTGATTCAATAATTAGTTATGTAACAAAGCACACTAGTCTCACTATGTGTGTGTTTGTGTGCGTGTGTGTTCATGTGCAGACTGCTCGGCAAGCTGGTTGTGGGCCTCCACCACATGGTGACGTCAGGGAGGCTGTTGCTACGGGAACCACTGACTGATAGCAACCATCTCCTGACTGATGTGAGCGTGCGTCTGTGAGTACGTGTGTACGTCTGCAGGCGTGTGCGGTAATCATGTTGTGTGTTGAGTAGATCTATGTGGAGTTGGACGTGCGCTACAATCCAGTGGAGGGCGCCGCTGGAGGATGGGAGGGGCGGGACTTCATCAGAGCGGACGACGAAGACGAGTAAGACGTAAACCCAAAAAAATAAAGAAGGCAGAAAGGCTGTGGTTTGAAAGACAAGTGTGAGGTCGTTTGTTGCTAGGCAGAATTCAAGCTCCTGCACGTCCAATTTTCCTGCTGCTCCGTCGCACCGCACTAATGGAAAGTTAAGTCATCAATCATCTTTAGACAAGTCAGACTTTTCCTATCAGCACGTTAACATGTTTGTTTCCTCCCAAGTGTAGTTAGTTACTTAGTTGGCAAACGCTTTTTCACTTGCTTTTCCATCGATTGAGGCACTCAAAAAAGTTCGCATTCACTTTCTGATGGCGCAGCATCAGAAGCAACTTTCTTGCTTTTCTTTCTTTCTTCATCACTTGTTAATTCAATTCATCCATCAGCTAAAAAGTAGTTGACTTATTTTGACTTTCTTAGCTGTATAGTATGTTTGCTATTTGTTTCGTTAGTTGGTAATTCTTCAGTTAGGTTACGGCGTTAGTTAGCTGGCTGCTGCTAGTCACTCAGTCACTCAGTTTTTTTGTGAGTTGGTTAGTGAGTTGTTTGTTAGTCATTACCATTTCATGCTTCTTCTTTTTTTTTAAATGTTTTTTTTGTTTAATCATTTATTTTGTTATGCGTTTATGTAGTCAGTCAGTTAGAAAGTTCATTAGTTTTAGTTTTGTTTATTTGTTTGAGTTGGTTGTTTTATTTGTTGTTTACATTTTTAGTTCATTCTTTTTAGCTTAGTTAGTCTGTTGTTTCATTTGTGTCTTTGTTGTTTCATTTGTTTTTGTTTTTTGATGGATTGAGTTGGTTTGTAAGCAAGTTGATTGTTTCGTCAGGTTCTTAATTTGTTGCTTCATTCTTTCTTTCTTTACTTCTATCGTTAGTTAATCAAGCTTGTTCTTTTTGTTGGTTGTTTAGTTTGTTAGCAAATTTTGAGTTACTGTTTTTGTAAGTTGTTTAATTTGATAGTCAGTTAGTTAGTTAGCTAGTCAGTTAGTTAGTTCATTTTCCACCTGTGTGTTTTTCAAATCGGTGTCGCTCAGATCATCGCTGAGCTTCAGGAACGACGCTTTTGAAGATGACGAGAGGTGAGAGTGACTTCACATGGCGCTGGCGTGACCGCTCGCGTGTCGTACGACCACGCGGGCAAAGGCAATCTTGTCTCTCCGATTCCCGAGCAAGCCCTCCGACGTTGAGTCGTCTGGAGAGGGAGCTGGAGAGGGAGGTTCGACATCTGGGACGCAGCCTCCTCCGCGCCCAAGGTGACCCCGACGACGAGGATGACGACTACGACGATGACGAAGATGAAGACGACCTGCTGGACATGGAGGCGTCCGACATCGTCTTCACTCCTTTGATGAGGTCGGCTACGCGGTTCTCATTTAGTAGTTTTGTGCTTGGCTTGTCACCTTCAATAGAATTGTTGCTTCCTTTTTTTGAAGTGGATGCGCCGGTTAATTGCGTCGCTTCTGTCATCTAGTGGAAGCGATTCAAATTGTTTGTCGCTATACATCACTGGCATAGATAGATGAGCAAAGGTGCATTATCTGTTGTGAAGAAGCATGCGTGTGTGTGCGTGTGTGTAGTCGTTCCAGGCCGCTGTCCAGGCATGTCGCTGCAGCCACACCCAAAGTTCAAAGTTTCCAGGTAAGAATGCAGTAAACAACAACAAAAACTACAAAAAGAGAATACTTTTCGCAGATCCACGTTTGAAGGCGCCTGAGTTTGATCTGAACGGGTCTCTATAAAGACTCGGTTCCCATCGTCACATTGAAGAGTCGTTCAAAAGACTCGATTCGTTCATGAAGGTCACATCGCTGGAAATGCTCCCACAAAGTGCGGCGCTTACGTGACAATACGCAAAATCGAATGCAGGAATGAGCCGGCGCGTTATGACACGAGTGTTGCCCAATCTAGCGGAGTCGTGTTACTTCTTCACACATCTACTCGAGTAAAAGTAAAAAGTATTGTGTGGTAAAACTACTCTTCGAAGTACATTTTTGCAAAAAGTTACTCAAGTAAATGTAACAGAGTAAATGTAACTCGTTACTACCCTCTGTTAGTTACTTAGTTAGTTAGTTATGGTTTGTTGATGCATTGTTTGCTTGAAACTTTCTCTATGAATGATTGAGTTTCTCGACAATCGATGAGAGCCAAAAGAAGACCCGCTTGACGGGGTTGCACTTTTGAGAGGTCAAGTGACCTTTGACAAGGTATTTGTAATTGAGTAAAATTGAGAATTGAGTGCCTACACAGTGAGGTCTTCATATTACAGGGCTGGGAAAAAAAAAAAGATCCTGCTCAGACTGTTCTTGGAAAGAGGTTGAGGAAATTTGTGGGCGGGGTCTGTGTCCGATTGGGTGATTGCAGGTGAACGTCAACATCCTGGAAGCTCAGAAACTGGCGGGCGTCAACATCAACCCGGCCGTCTTCATCCGAGTGGGAGGGCAGAAGAAGCACACGGCCACGCAAAAGTCCACCAATTGCCCCTTTTACAATGAAGTGCGCTTAAAAGGCAGACGCACGCCTCAACACGCAATCAAACACACGTTAGCGCAACGCAACTCAGCGGTGGAATAATACGAGAAAAACACATTTAGTAGAAGCCATTAAAACCCGTTGTGATGCAATCAAACCCAAGAAACAATTTTTTTTGCAGAACTTCCAGTTTGAGTTTCATGAGACTCCAGATGTTCTCTTTGACAAAGTTATCGAGATCAAGGTGAGTTTGGCCTTCGTCGCTGGCTGGTTTCCGTGGCGACGGGACACCTAAAGCCTCCCACCTTTGCAGGTGTGCCACCGCCGTACGCTGGCCTTCTTCATGAGCCACGTGGGAACCTTCAAGATCGACATCGCCACCGTCTTCCGCCAGCCAGGTATCGTCAAACCAAACGACGGCGGCGCCCCCTACGGCGCCCCCTACGGCGCCCCCTACGGCGCCCCCTACGGCGCCCCCTACGGCGCCCCCTATGGCCCCGGATGACCTCCGCGCGCCTTTGCAGAGCACCGCTTCTACCAGAAGTGGGCGCCGCTCACCGACCCGGCCGACACCCGATCGGGGGCCAAGGGCTACGTGAAGGCCACACTCAGCGTGCTGATGAAGGGCGAGGCTCTCAACGCCGCCAGCCTGCCGCCCGCCACGTCCAACTCCAACGAGGACATCGACAAGTTGGTTCATGCGCACGATTTCTGAATGTTTTCGGGGGTAAATTCAACACCTGACGGAAACTGGACATCCGCTCGACGTGTCCATCACGAGTAGAGCCGCCAAAAATGTCATGCTTGAAAAGTCACAGGAAGTCAGCCATTTTGGATTGGAGCGGACATTTTAGGTTCATTTCCTTCCAAATGAGCTGGTCCTGGAATGTTCTGATCAAAAAGTCCGTTTGATGGAGAAACATGACATTTGGTAAACATGTCTATGAGTAAACCCACAGAAAATTCTCAAGGAGCCATTTTAGAAAAATGACAGCAAGAAGTCGGCCCCTTCTCCTCAATGTGGCCATTTTAGATTCATTTTAGATTCATTTTCATTTCATTTCATCCTTTCAGTACAACCACAATTTTTTGACAATTAAGCTGCGAAACCAGCTTTATTTTGCTTCATGAAATTTACTACGCATGTCTATCGTGAGTAGACCCACAAAAAATATCCCACCACGTCTCAAGAAGCTGTGCTTAAAAAGACACAGCGTGCCCGCCATTTTGGTTTGAAGCAGACAATTGATTTTTTCCAGTTCCTTCAAAGACAAACAGAATGTTTAAAAAAATTCAGTCCCCGAAGCCAGTTTACCGTTCGCCTTCCCGTGTAATGTTATTGTGATTGCATTTCAATTTACGCAATGACCCGACGGCCGAGCAACAACGCCGCCTTCCTGTAGGTGGAGCCGCTGCGGTGTTGCACTTTTTTTCCAAAGACATCAAATTCCAATTAAGATTTTCAGATGAGAGGGGTAAAAAAAAAAAAAAACTGTGGGAGAGGAGGCCGCACTGCTTCCCCGTTGCCATGGCGACTCCACAAATCAAAGCTCCATTGATGCAACGGCAGGTGAAGCAACTCTGCGTTGATTGAACCTCAAACCAGTCCTGGAGGCCAAAACGCAGCGTTTGCGCTCTCAGGGCATGTCAACAGTTCAGGGTTCGTCTCGGTGTGAAATGGACCCCAGGGCTCAGCAAGCTTTTCTTTCAAAAGGGCCATTTTAGGCCCCCAAAAAAGAAAAGAACAAATCTGGACCCGCAAAAACTTTGAACATTGTGACAAAGGAAACAATGTTACTGTTAGCCGAATACACTGAAGCCGCAAGAGCTTTCATTTTTCATGCTACGTTCTTTTTCTCTTTTGGTCATTTTCTGCTTTTCTTCTTCTTTTCTTGGACACGTTATGGCTATTTTTAACATCCTTTTCCTGCATTTTTGGTCAATTTTATGGTAATTTTCGGGATAATTTTTTGTGGGTGGACATTTTATGGTTACTTTTTAAACATTTTCTATCCTGCCTTTTCTTAAATCAATTTCTTTCTATTTTTTTGGGGCAATTTTGTGAACATTTTATGGTAATTTCAGGATTTCTTCTTTCGTTTTCTGCCTTTTTCATACAATTCACTGACATTTTTGGCAATTTCATGGACATTTTATGGTTATTTTCTGCTTTTCCTCAAACTTTTTGGACATTTTTAGGTTGTTTTTTTTTTTAAACCTGTTTCATCTGTCTCTCTTTTTCTGACATCTTAAAAAATCTGACATTAGTTCATTTAAAGGATATTTTATCTAAAAAATAGTAATAATAATAATAATTTCTGCTTTTGTTGTGAAGATCCACAGGAGAGGTACTAAAGAGCCAAATATGGCTCCAGAGCCGCATGTTGCAGACCTCTGCTATAGATGGAGGGAGTGTGCTAAAATCTGGGTGGAGTTTTTCTTTGAGCGTTTGAATGGAATGTGTTCTCGACAGAAACCTGATGCTTCCTCGCGGGATGCCTTCTGAGCGCCCCTGGGCTCGCTTTCGGGTTCGGGTCTACAAGGCCGAGGGCCTGCCCACCATGGACGCGGGCCTGATGGGCAAAATGTCCAAAGTCACAGACCGAAGGGTCTTCATCGATCCTTACGTCCAAGTCACCTTCGCTGGACAGCAGGTACGCTCGCACCCGATCGGCCGTTCCGGTCCACGACCTGGGTCGGCTTCAAAGTGGACCGGTCCCTCTTCAGGGGGAGACGTCTGTCGCTAGTGCTAGCAGCTGCCCGGTTTGGAATGAGGAGATCTCCTTCATCGAGCAGTTTCCTCCTCTGGCCCAGCGGATCAGAGTCCAGGTCCTTGATGACGCCAAGATGGGGGACATCGCTCTGGCAACGCACTTCCTGGACCTGCAGCAGATTTCAGACCCCACGAGGAATGGTACAGCCCGAGAACTGCTCTCTTGCCGTCCCCGTGCTCCTTAAAAAGTCCTCGACCGCGTGGGCGTGTCTGTCCACAGGTTTTAACCCCACTTTTGGACCGTGCTGGGTCAACCTATACGGTTCTCCTCGAAACTCCACCCTTGGAGACGTCCACCAGGTCATTGCTTGACCTTCTCTTCGTGGCTCCAAAATTCCCGAGAACAGCCTCAGGCAGATTGAAGCTAATGCAGACTGCCGTCGGCTTGCTTGTCTTCTCCAGGATTTGAACCAGGGCCTCGGAGAGGGAATCTTCTACCGGGGTCGGATCCTCCTGGCGCTGTCTGTGGAGATTTACTCCTCGCCGTCCGCTGTCGCCGCAGACAGCTCGGCCCCGCTCGCCACGGTACTCGACGACCAGCTTCCGGATTGCTGCGTCTGCTCTGACCCGTCGCTCTTGTGCGATTTTGTTGAAGGTGAAAGGAACGCTGGGCAGGTTGGGACTGAGGAAAAAAACAGCCGGCAACAAGGAGAAGCGGAAGGAAGGTGAGAAGTTGTTGGGCGTAAACTCTAAAGCGGAATTGATGACACGTACAACACGTACAAACATGGAACCATCACGTCACTGAAAAGGTTGGGATTGATTGACTTGATTATTGGGAAAAAAAAAGACAAAAAAATTAACAACTTTATTCGTATAAGGAGGTGTTTTATACCCCCCCCCAAATTTTTTTTATTCCTGTGATGTTGACATTTTTCTTAGAAAATTATTATTTTTCTCTTAAAAAAAAAGGACCTAAAAATCGGACTTTTATTCTCAAAAAAATCGGACTTTGTAATATTCAGACATAATCTTAACTCCAAAAAAATTTTTTTTTAATACTTTGTCCTTCACTCCCCAAAACGTATTTATACGTTTTTTTAATATGTTTTTTTTATGCTAGAGCATACAAGAAGGCTTTGATATAAAGCTTCTGGCCTAAAGAGGTCGCGGTTTTCTTAGCTGATTATTGTTTGCTCGTCTGGGTTCTGATTGTTTGGAAGCAAGATCCTTCAAAGTGACCAATCGCACTCAAAATTGTTTGCATTTGTTTCACGCAGCTTCCAGCCGCTTGGGAGACGAGTCTGGGGAGGCAGCAGTGGAGGTGCCAGAGGCGGTGACCGTGGACGTGGAGGAGATTCACCCACTGCCGGAGGTCAGTACCGGCAAAGCAACAACAACTCGCGTCCATCTTCAATCTGTCAAAAGAAATACATTCTCATGTAAACAAAACTGAAAGGGGACTGAGGACAGAGCTTTGAGGAACACCATTTTTTTTCCCTGTAGGGTTTCCTTGGCGAGAGAGAAGACTTTCTGCTCTTTGCGTCTTTGTTTGAGGTCACCATGATGGATCCATCTGTCGGCACCAGGCCCTTGACCTTTGAACTTTCCATAGGTAAGAGCGAGAAGAACACCTGAATAATGACAGAGCAAACCGCGATAAGAACAGCAATAGCGGAAATTGTAAATGGCGGCGTTCGGCGCAGGAAATCGCGGTAAGGCAGTAAATGCCGGGAGACCCAAGACGACGCAAAACCGGGAGGAGGTGCGACGAAGCCGGGAGGACGCCAGCGAGGAGGCGCAAGGACTTCTGGAGTCAGAGGAGGAGCTGGACAGGGAGGCGGCGCTGAGTCCAGAACCCGAGTGCAGATCCGTGTCCAAGCCCATGAGACCGCAGCCCACCGAGTACGACAGGTAAGGACTCACTTCTCAAATCTCTGGGGATCGTTAGCAAAATTCATCGTGTTTTTTAACATTATATGATAGTTGAGTTCATCCATATCTCATTTTTCTGCATACCTTCATAAAATGGTGCTGCGGCAAAAGCATTTTGTCAGCTCCGCTTTGGGAAAAAAAAAATTGTATGTAATGCATTGGCTTTTTCATGTAAATATTCATATTTAAAAAGTGTAATCATATTTATGTTCAAATTGAAGTACATGCGTTCAGCCTCGATGTTTTCAAACATTTTTTATTTGTAATTCTCAAGTTAATTCTTATTCAAGCAGACAAGCCAACAATTTGCACTCGAGGTCACTTTTCATGAAGATATGGTGGGGTCCAATTATGGAATACAAATTCACGCTTATTAAGCCATTCTATGTCTCTATCCAAATATAAAATGAAACGTTCCATTTTAAATATTGCCATGGTCCCAAAAACGTATTTATATGTTGTTGTTTTTATGCAAGAGCGTACAGAAGGCTTTGATTTGGCCTCTGAACTGAAGAGAATGCTTGAAGCAATGGTAGTTATTACAAAAACGGCCAGCAGGTGGCAGCAGAGTATAAGAGGTCAACCGGGGCCATGTTGCAAAAAGCAGGTTTGTGAATGATGAGACTTAGCTATATTCTAAAGCTAATTGCTGCAAAACAGAAACGGATGCAAATGACTTTTTTTTTCCTGATGACAGAAGAGACTCTAATGTTTCTTTTGGCACGTTCCATGTTTTTGTAGCAATAGAACACAATGTTCTGTGGGCCTCGCAAAATCCATCAAAACAAAGATTTGGTGCTGCGGAAGCTTGACAGATTGTAAATACATAATTTAATATGTGTGCTGCTATGGAATTATTTTTTCTAAAGTAATAATTCAGTTATGTTGAAGATATGTTTGTTGAGCATTGGCAGCATATTTGTGTTATTAAAATGTTACTTTATTCTTCTTAGGTGGGGTGAAGATAACTCGCCTCACCTTCACACGTGTTGTATTTATTTGACTTTTTTGCTGCCATATTTGAATTTAATTTCCGATCGTGTAAAGCAATAAACAATGACGCAAACTTCCTGTCCGTCTCTCCCTTCCTGGCTGACGTCTGGCCTGTGTGTCAGATCGTTCCAGTGCATCCCCCTGCAGCCCCCCTGGGAGAAACACAAGCCGTGTTTGTTTGTCTGGAGTCCATTTGAAGAGCACAGCTTTCGTCTGTACCGGGTCAACTGGCTCAGCAAGATGGCCGACAGGCTGGTGAGATGAGGCGGGGGGGGTCAGCTGGCTGCTGGCTTGTCACTTTGATGATGTCATATGTGGGACCACTTCAGGAGACGGGCGTGGACGAGGTGGAGCGTCTCGGGCGGAGGCCTGGCAGCAAGGTGAAGCAGCGTTTGGCGCACGTGCTTCTGGAGCTCGTCACTTCCTGCAAGTCAGCGACCGCCTGTTGCAAGTTCGAGCAAAAGCCGATGCGGGCTTTTCTCTCTCCAAAAAGTGTTTATTTGTTCTGAAATGGTTTTTTTCATGAAGGCAGTTCCGACTGTTCTCAGAGCGCCGGTCTCACTGTCGGCCCAACAATCTGGACGCACGCAGGAAAGACTTCATCAAGAAGAATTTGGTGAGGCACTCGGGTTTTTTTCATATTATTTGAGTCAAATAAAACATCATCATGAGAGCTTTGCAGATCGACCATTATATTGTTAACATACACATCTCTGATGATGCAATCAACACCCCCCCCCCCAATTATAAAAAAAAAAATGAAATTTGACTTGGAAAAGCAATTTGCAGCCAAGAATATTTTATTATATTTTTACAGTCAATTGATTAATCAACTAATCAAATTCATTTTAAATTACAATGCAGTGATTGAGGAAAAAGGCAGATTGATGTTGTACTATTTTACTAATTTGGTCTTTGTTTTCAGATATTTGCAAATGGCTTTATTTTGATTAATTAATAATCAGTCTTCTTTCATCAAGGACTACAGAAATGACTATTGATATGCTGAAATCAGAGCATTTGGACAATTTGACATGAAAAAATGTCTCCAAAGATCAGTTTTTACTCTGGAACCGGTACAACCCCCCCCCCCCTTTTTTTTTTTAAAAATCACTTTATGAATATGAAGTATGAAATAAACATCAAGCCTTTGGTTAATAAACATCAATCGGGGGAAAAATGCTTTTGTAATGAAAATGAGTCCGTTTAGTCGATTCATCGCTTGAATAATCGATAGACGAACGGATTCTAAAAATAGCCGACGGCGCTGATGGAACGTGCCTCCGTGATGTCCAGGTTGTGGTGGCCAGGCGGGCCACGAGGGTCCGGCAGAGGGTCACCAGGCGGACGCTCAAACAGCAGCTGACGGACGTGAAAAAACTCCTGAGCAAACTTCGCCATCTGGCCAAAGAGGTACGACAAGTGCAAGTCGCTCCTCGCGACGCCGACGCGGCGCTGAAAATGCGTCCTGTCGCCTGCGAGCAGCCCCAGAACAGCATCCCGGACGCCTTCCTGTGGTTGCTGAGTGGAAGCAAACGATTGGCCTACGTCAGGATCCCCGCCCACTCCGTCATCTTCTCATTGGTGGAGGAACAGAGGGGGCGGGACTGTGGGCGGGTCACAACGCTCTACATGAAGGTCTGTCATGAAACACCGACACCCTAAAATGGCGGCGTGAGGGAGAAAATGGCTGACTTCCTGCGTCATTGGGGGAGTTTTTAATTCTCCTCACTATTTTTTGCCGAGAAACACCTCCCACGTAATACTTTGCATTTATCAACTTGTTTAAAAAAATTCAAAAAGTATTTATGGTCTGATTCTACATGAATGACAGAAGTCGCTCAATTTAATGTTTTCCACATTCATTTCCAACGGGATGACATTGGACTTTTCCGAAGTCCAACTTCCAAACATACAACTGATCATCATTAGCAGCTCTCTGATGCTGTTCAGTAACCAGGAGGTCGCGGGTTGGAATCTGTACTTTGCAAGTATATGGCAATTATGCTAAGGGATAAAACATGTCTACCAACTGACTGTCATAGTTCCACTTTTCCATCTAAATGAATGGAGGGAACTTTCAGAGAACACTTTTGCATCTAAATTTCAAGTTGCTTCGAAAATTCAGGCCTGCCGGGTTCAAGTGTTCTTTTTGTTCATTTATCGTTCAACTGCAATCAATACTTTGTCATTTTCACAAAATGTATTTTTCAATTGACTTCAAAAGCATCCAGCTTTCAGCATTCCGACATCATTTCTGCAGAAATGGCATTTAGTCTATCTTAGTGTATGAAATAGTTTTGTGTCTCTACGCAAATGAAACTGACTGACGGACTTTTCAAAACCTTCTCGGAGCATTTGACTTTTTTGAAAAGACCTCCAAAATGACGGCAAACTTGACGTGTCTTTTGAAGCATTGTTTCTGTTTCGAGGCTTAACTCATTATTGACATCTGGACCAAATTTCATGTTGCCAAGTCAAACTGGCTTCAGGGGCTGAATTTTCCAAGAATTGCACCTTTGCAGGAAAGTCAACTCGGCCTGTCAATCAATCAAAGGAGTGAGCGAGCGTCGGCGTCTTGTGCCTTTTAGTCTCCAGGAGGTTCCAGCAGCGAGATCTTCGCCAAGCTGGAGGCGTACCTGTGGCTGGGCCGGGCCAAGCACAGCAAGGAGGCCATGGTCTCGCTCCCGGACGACTTCCTGCCCGTCTACGAGGAGTCGCGGGAGGAGGAGGAGGAGGAGGAGGGGCAGGGGGAGGCGCTGCTCGTCACGGCGACCAGGAGGATGCCCGTCAGCCTGTGTTGCCAGGGTGAGTCCCAGCCAGGTTTACGGTTCAAGGCTGTTTTCCGGTACTCGCCTCATGCAATTGAGAGGCTGGCAAAAAGAGAGCACAATATGAAAAAAAAAAATGAAAAAAAAAGAAGACTCATGTCACTCATTTTGAAATTTAGAATCGTAAATAAATTGTTACAAAATATCATGCTTTTCATTTATTCATTTCTTAAATGTAAAACTAAGTTTAATTCGATCATTCTTCAATTTCAAGTAAAAATGTAACAAAACGTTTTGTTTTTTTAAATGTAAAAATTTTAATGAATATTTGTCAGTTGATTTCTCTAAAAGTCTCACACCTTTTATTTAAATTTAAATTTCAAAATGTGTCTTTTTCTTTTTAAATGTATATATAAAAATGTATGTCACATGGTTTTATTGCTATGAATTAAAAATAAGTTTGAATGTTGCATGGTATTTAAAAACACATTTTATTTTCACAGTTAAGTTGAATAAAAATCTTGTTTTTTATTTTAAATGGTAAAAAAAATAAATTCATGGTATCAGTTTTTAAGAACATGTAAATGTGCGAAAGATTCATGAAAATTTGTCACATGACTTCATTTAATATAAGAAATGTCACTCTTTATTTATTTGATTTAAATGTAAACAGAAGTACTGTAGATGAAAATTCATCACATGATTTAAAAATAAATAAATCCGACATTTGATTACATTTGATTAATGTAGGAAAGTTGTTTTAATGGTGAGTACTTTTGAATATTACAACTAGTACTTAATATGAATAAGCAGTTGATCTTTTCTCCTTTTTTTGCCGAGTTGTTGAGAAGACGTCCGCACGTGTGTTGCGTTTGCAGACAGTCGTTACTTCCAGCTGCGATGTCACCTGTACCAAGCGCGCGGCTTACTGCCGGCCGACGACAACGGCCTATCGGATCCCTTCGCCAAGGTGCTCTTCGCCACGCAGTGTCAGGTGACCAAGGTGAGAACCACAAATGACAAACACAAACCCAACAACCTCCACAGAACGCAAACATGACAGCGGTAGTGTTGGCGGTGATGAGACGTGTCCAAAAGTGTCCCGACCTCGTCCATATGCGAATGCAGGATGACGTCATGAGCAAAAGCAAGTTTCGACTCTGGCGTCATCCAAGTGTAAAAAGAAGGTGACAGGTGTGTGCGTCAGGTGTCCCCAGACACGCTGTCCCCGGCGTGGTGCGAGTGTTTGCTGTTTGAGCGCGTCCTGCTGGAGGGGACGATGGAGGACCTCGCTCACGACCCGCCGCTGGTCATCATCCACATCCTGGACTACGACGCCGTGGTAAGCGACGCTCGCCGAGGGCCCGAACCCCGGAAGAAGCCGCGTCATTAAACGGGGCCCCTCCCGGAAATGCGTCCAGGGCGGCGCGAAGCTTCTGGGCCGAGCGTACGCCGTGCCCGAGTTGAAACCCGCCCAGACGCTGTACCGGAAGCCCCGCCTGCGCTTCCACGACATCCGTTTGGGGAGGGCGGCGGCCGGAGAGCTGCTGGCCGCCTTCGAGCTCATCGAGTTGGACTACTCGACATTCGGCGAGGTGCGTGCAAAGGGGGGGGGGGGGTCAAGGTCGAGACCGATTTGTAGTAGTTTGCAGTAAAAGAGAAGATTTTTTTCAAAATCCAATAATCGTTATCGAATCAATTTCCTTTTTGAGCCTATTGATTCGTAAAACCATGAATTGATTATTTTTAATAACTCTTTTTCCTCCCCATAAATTCATAAGAAAATAGATTTTTAAAAGCCTGTCTTACTGTTTTCTCGAAATTTACCGTTCACGTGAATTTTTTTACTTTCATGAAAGGCCTGACTTATTGCACTTTAAGACAATTCAGAATCTTTTTGATTTACATTTCCAATTATTGAATTCAATATTTTCATCTCATCCTTGCTGATCTTAATGTTTAACAATTAAGTGATTATAACACTTTCATTAATAAACTAAATCATTTAAGCAGTTTCTGCCGCCGCAAAATTTTCTTTGGAATTTGGTGTTTGTGGAGTTTTTATCCTGTCATTGACATTTAAGAAGAATTGATGTTCCATAATTATTCAGTATCGGATTGAATTGAATCCAAGCGAATTGAAAAATCGAATCGAACTGAACTCTTGTGAATCGAAATCTAATCGATTGAGGACGTTAGAATCGATGGCCAGCCCTAGAAAATATTAGAAACAAAGAAAAAACGTTCTCTTTTCATTCTAAACATAAAAAAGAATGATCAGATGTGTTTAAAAAATCATCATAAAAATTGCAGGGAGCTTCCAGGGTCATCAGCACGTGTTAAGCTAATTCAAAACTAAGCAAGTAAAAAATTCCCTGGCAGCCATTTTGGTGTCCGTGGAGTGAAATCGTCTTTAAGGTGGACATTGTTGCGCGCAGTCCGGTAAATGTGTCCTCCCGTTGGACAGCCGTCCCTCCCTGGCAGCGTCGAACCTCAGGAGCTGACCTACCTGCAAGAGCAACGCTGCTACGACATCCCGGAGGGGGTCCGACCCGTCCTCAGGAAATTCAGAATTGAGGTAGCGTACAAAAAGGATGACACGCACGCCAAGTTCATATTGAGTTTACAAGCCGGAAGATGCGCCGTCCATGCGGGAACCTTTCAGACGGGTGCGAAATATGACAACGCGATAAATTAGAGGCACAAACACATGAAATGTGTGATCAAAATGATACATTCGGTCCGATGTGAAAATGTTTGCAGGTGCTTTTGTGGGGCTTGCGCGAGCTGAAGCGCGTGCAGCTGTTCCAGGTGGAGCGCCCCCTAGTGAAGATGGAGTGCGCCGGACAGCAGCTGGAGTCCGACGAGCTCGAGAGCTACAAGACGCACGGCAACTTCAAGGAGCCCGTGCGCTTCCTCCACGTGGTCAGTGGACGCCTTTAGCCGCGCCCGAAAATCTCGTCTGACGTTTGGGGTGTTCGCACCCGCGCGCTCCGGTCAGAAGCTGCCGGAGCAGGCCTACCTCCACCCTCCTCTGACGCTGTTGGTGGTGGAGCGGAGAGCGTTCGGACGGCAGGTCCTGGTCGGGACACACGTGGTCCAGAGCCTCATGGACTTTGCCGCACCTGAGCTCTGGGACGAGCCGGACGAGGAAGAGGAAGAGCCGGAAGTCAAAGGTGAGCTTTGCTGCAAAGTGTATCGAGTAACACCTCAAATGAAAGGCCACGATCAGCGTCTTCCACATTCGGCATTATTTTCTCACATATACGCTCACTTGATGATGTAATCAGCAAAGAAGCATGCTAAAAAAATACATTTTCGCATTTTTCTCTGGTGTCCCCAGTGAGAAAGAAGAGCCCTCCGCCGGCCAAGATTGTGGCGAAGACCAGCACGCTGAAGTCCCTGAGGAAGATCAAACTGGGCAGCCTGTCAATCAAAGAGTCCAAGATTCCCAACGGCGCCGTCAAGCTGATCAAAGTAGCGCGCGTGAGGCCGCACTCCGAGCTCAGCTTTTCTTTTTTTTTTTCTTTCCGCTTTGATGGCTTTTGCTTTGTCGACACGCAGGCGCCTCTGAAGAAGCTGCTGGCGGGTGAAGACCACCGGCTGGAGGAGGACGTGCCGGAAAAGGAAGAACTGGACTGGTGGTCCAAGTACTACGCCTCGTTGGATGAACTGGAGAAACAGGCCAGAAAGTTTTTTAAAATTTGAATACAACATGCACTTAAATATAGACATCATGCAATCAATATGCACAAAAATGTCTGCTATGTGATCGGTACATACATGAAATATCACATAAAAAAATTAAAAAAATTGCACTGTTGAAATGATATCAATTTGGTACATTAACTCTTTGACTGCCAAAAACGTTAAATAACGTTTAGTAAAATCCTATGGAGGAGTGCCAAAGACGTTAAAAGACGTTTGTTTCAAAACAGAGGTGAAACTAACCATTTTTTATTGTTGCTTACTGAAAAACGGAATAAGGTAGAAACAAACTTTTTTTTTCTGATGAAAGATGAGAGTCCAATCTTTTTTTGGTAGTATGTGTGTTTCCATAGTCCAAACACATAATTTTCTATGGACCTTGAAAGATCAGTCAAAATGCTTAAAATCGGCTGGCACCCACGGCATCCCTTTTCTGAAAACATCTGGCAGTCAAAGAGTTAATATACGTACGATACAGAAGGTTGGTTAAATAATAAATATGAAGTAAAGTGAATATGATGTGCAGTAAGACGTATATTTGAGGTCCGCACATGAATTATGAGGTCAATATGATGCATTAGACATACATTAAATATCATGCAGAGCTCCTGCCTCATTATTGTTTGTCATTATGGTAAATATGGAGTCGAAATGGTACATTTTAAATGCATATACGCTATAGTGTGTCATATGTAAATATGGTACATTAGAGGAACGTACATTCAATATGATGTGCGTATGCTACATTAGGAATGTGCGGATCTTTTTTTTTTTTTTTTTTAAAGAGAGCAATGACGATGACATGTCAAGTCAGTAAAATTACCGAATGAACAATACTGAGCTCTCCAGAAAAAAAAAAAAGGAATGTATAGATCTTGAAATATGATGTCGATATGTTGCAATGAAGGTACATTTAATATGACATAAAGTAAATATGCTACGTTAAAGGTGCATACGCTACATAAAGTATGATATAAATGTGCAAAATTAGTAGTGTGTAGATAATAAATCGATATCAAGTAAATGTGGTACGTTAGAAGCACAGTACATCCATTCGATAGGATGTCAACATGGGACGTACCAAGATGTAAATATTAGAGCCACATTAAATATGATGTCAATATTCTACGTTTGAGGGACACGAATGTGATGCGAATGCTGAACTTGAGAACCGCATACAGCAGATGTGAGCTAAACATAAGATAAGATTGACTGATTGTCACAGCCACCGAAGTGGGACGAAATTCGTTCTCCGCGTTTCGTCCTGAGGGAGTGGTGAGCAGCAGCAGCAGCAGCGAGCAGCAGCAGCAGCCGCGCTCGGGAATCATGTGGTGATCGAGCCTCCCAATTCCAACCCTTAATGCTGAGTGTCAAGCAGAGCGGCAATGGGTCCCATTTTTATAGTCTTTGGTATGACCCGGCCCGGGAATTGAACCCACGACCTCCCAGTCTCAGGGCGGACACTGAGCTGGTTTGTTGCACGTTACAATAAAGTTCCGTGGAGTTTCCATGGAATGTGTGCCGCATTCCCGCTTTGCTGCTTTTCTTTCCTTCTTGACTTTTCTTTCTTTGTTTGTCCGCAGGCCGCTGAGGAGCTGAAGAAGACGGAAGACGAAGCGGATGAAGACGAGACAGGTGCGCTCGTCCACAAACCTTGCAGTCGAGACGTCCCTTAACTGTCATCCTCGTTAGAGGGCGGCAACGCCGCGGACGGCGGCGACCGAGCCGATGCGGACGTCGTGGCGGTGCCGATGGAAGCCCCCAAACGGAAGAAGATTGCCACGCTGCAGGTTCGACCGCAACAAAAAACTGCACAAATGAAAAGGTTTTGGGAAGGAAATCTTGTTGTTCCTCGTGCACGCGTACGTGCGCGTCCAGTTGTACGCCGGCGACTTGGAGGCGGAGTTCGCTCAGTTCCAGGACTGGCTTCAGATCTTCCCGCTGTTCAAAGGTCGAGCCATCGGCGAGGACGGCGACGAGGACGAGGACGAGGACGAGCGTCTGATGGGAAAGTACAAGGTGGTCCCGTCCGTCCCTCGCCGTTTTTTGGCTTGTTTTTGTTGCTCAACGTGTCCAGTTCGTCTCCTCAGGGTTCCTTCCTGGTCTACCCCATCGATTCGGACGAGGAAGACGACGTCAAGTGCCAGATGGGCAAAGGGATCCCGCAGAACTCGCCGCTGAAGGTGCTGGTCCGCGTCTACGTGGTGAAGGTGAGCCGACGCTCGCCGTCCGACGTGCGGTCGTGAGGAGCAGCATCCGACTTGGGATCTTGTGCTTGCGGCAGGGCAGCAATCTGGCTCCCGCCGACCCCAACGGCAAATCCGACCCGTACCTGCTGGTCCGCATCGGGCAGCAGAGTCAGGACAGCAGAGACCGCTACGTCCCCAAGCAGCTCAATCCCGTCTTCGGAGAGTCAGTTGCTTTCTTTTCTTTCTTACAACATCGCACCGCTTTGGCCACTCGACAGTCGCACCGCAAAACATTGGAAGCTATTTTCATTTTTTGGGGCAAATTACATATCTTGCTTGTTTTGTCTGCATCGAGTCCTCTACTATTTTTTCTACATCCAGCACTCCATCAGTTTTCTTCTTCTTGTGCATTTCCTACTCCACTTTTTGTTTTCGCTTCTTGGTTTTTATCCATTACATTAATTTGGCACGCCACCATTTATTTTTATTTTTTCACATCTGGCATTCTATTTTTTTTTTTATGACATCCAGCACTCCATGCCTTTTTTTTCCCTACGTCCAGCACTACACTACTTTTTTAAATGACATCCGCTACCTTTTTCCCCACATCTGGCATGCACTGCACCACTTTTTTACAACATCCAGCACTGCACTGCTTTTTATGACATCTGACATTCTACAATTTTGACATCCAGCACTCTGCTATTTTTTTATGTCATCCGGCACTGCACCACTTTTTATGACATCCAGTATTCAACTCTTTTTTTTTTTTTATGACATCCAGCACTCTTTTCGCCACATCCAGCACTGCTCCACTTTTATTTTGACATCCAGCACTCCGCTAGCTTTTTTCTCTATATCCAGCACTCTGCTATTTTTTTATGTCATCCGGCACTGCACCACTTTTTATGACATCCAGTATTCAACTCTTTTTTTTTTTTAAATGACATCCAGCACTCTTTTCGCCACATCCGGCACTGCACCACTTTTATTTTGACATCCAGCACTCTTTTCGCCACATCCGGCACTGCTCCACTTTTATTTTGACATCCAGCACTCCGCTAGCTTTTTTCTCTATATCCAGCACTCTGCTATTTTTTTATGTCATTCGGCACTGCACCACTTTTTATGACATCCAGTATTCAACTCGTTTTTTTTTTTAATGACATCCAGCACTCTTTTCGCCACATCCGGCACTGCTCCACTTTTATTTTGACATCCAGCACTCTTTTCGCCATATCCGGCACTGCTCCACTTTTATTTTGACATCCAGCACTCCGCTAGCTTTTTTCTCTATATCCAGCACTCTGCTATTTTTTTATGTCATTCGGCACTGCACCACTTTTTATGACATCCAGTATTCAACTCGTTTTTTTTTTAATGACATCCAGCACTCTTTTCGCCACATCCGGCACTGCTCCACTTTTATTTTGACATCCAGCACTCCGCTAGCTTTTTTCTCCATATCCAGCACTGCTCCACTTTTTTTTTATGAGATCTGGCACTCTACTCTAGTCATTTCTTTTATGGCATTGTCATTCTTGCAGGGTGTTCGAACTGACGGTGTCCTTCCCTTTGGAGACGGAGCTGCTGGTGAGGGTGATGGACCACGACATGGTGGGCACCGACGACCTGATCGGGGAGACACGGGTGGACCTGGAGAACCGATTCTACAGCCGGCACCGCGCCACTTGCGGCCTGGCCCTCTACTACGACACGTTAGTTTCGCCCCCGTCGCTTCGGCACGCCCGTCGCCACTTTGCTCTCTTCTCAAATGTTCAGCGCCAGTCGACATTTCAGGACCTCAGTCGGCTTGTGTTGTTCCGCCGGGATTTGGCTTGTGTCTCCTTTAGCTGATTTTCAAGTCATCAAATTATTATTATTTTTTTAAATCACCATTTTGAGGGCTTTCACAAACCGTATTGTAAAACTTGCCAATTTTGCAGGCATGTTCAACCCGGTGATACTGGTTGTTGTTGGAAATGGACAAAATGTTGTAAAATTCAGTTTTGGGAATTTTCATTTTAGTTAGTTTTTATTTCGTTTTTGAGTTTAGTTAGTTTTTATTAGTTCTAGTTATGAGCCGAGCCTTTGGAGCCAAAAGTCAAGCATGCAAAATTGCCGGCTAGGAACGACGTCATCTGAAGGTGCTTTTCTATTGGCTGCTGCCTGATGACATCACTTCTTGTGACAAGCTCGCAAACGTTCTTATTCTGGTTGAATAAATATACTTCGAATTATATTTAAAATCAATCCAAAGGCTCATGTATTCAATTAATGACCAAAGACTAAAACAAAGGACATTTTTGCTGAAATCATAGTTAGTTTTGTTAATATAAAATATAGTTTCAGTTAGTTTTCTTTTTTCTTTTATGTTGTTAACAAAATTGTTTTTTGACTTGTAGTTGAAATTTTTGGGTAAGTTTTTGTTTACAAAAATAACCTTGCCCTGAATCCACTTTCTTTTCAGCAATATGAAATTTTGTCTACATCTGTCGTAAGTAGGCCTGCAAAAAAAGCCTGAAAAGACACAAGATGTCCACCATTTGGGTTTGAAGCCATTTTTGGGTCCTTCTGGAACTTTTCCACACGCCCTGAAAAGTCCTTTCATGTCTTGAAGTACACACTTTTCTTAAAAGAAGCGACGTCATCATTTCTGTTGTCTGCCGGCAGCGACGGTTACAACGCGTGGCGGGATGCAAAAAAGCCGTCCGTCATCCTGTCCGAGCTCTGCAAGAAAAACGGAATTCCGGCTCCGGAATATCGACCGGCGGAGGTCAAAGTCCTCAACAAGATCTTTAAGATCCCGCCAGATGCCGTCCCGGAAGGTACGAGCGCATCTTGAGCTCTTTTCAAATTGCCGAAAGCAAAGCCATCCATTTGTGAGCAATTTCCGTTTTTGAGATTTGCTGAGCAAGTCGGAGCGTTCGTCCGAGGACGAGACGGCGCTGGAGGAGCACGCGGCCGTCAGCGTGCTGCGACGTTGGGCCCAGATGAGCGAGTTCGTCCCGGGAGCGGTCCAGCTGGTACCCGAGCACGTGGAAATACGAGCGCTCGTCAACCGCGACAAGCCCGGACTGCCGCAGGTACTCGTGGCGACCCGTCGGCAGCATCGCTTCGTTGTTGCGACACTCGGCGTGTGTGTGCGTGCGTGTGCGTGTGTGTGCGTGCGTGCGTGTGTGTGCGTGCGCAGGGATATCTCCACATGTGGGTGGACATGTTTCCAACCGACGTTCCGGCGCCGCCGCCAGTGAACATCAAGCCTCGACTGCCCATCCAGTACGTCCGTTGTTAGCATTTAGCATCTAGCGCCACAGCATTAGCTACACTTTTTTTGCTTTGTGCAGCACGTCACATTTTTATCTCAACATTTGGCTTTTACTTTTAATATTTTACTTCTGGCAAGCCGCCATTTTTTTCTGTACATCCAGCACTTTTTTTCGGCATCCGGCACACCACTGCTTTTGTCTTCATCCAGCACGTGACAGTTTTTTGTCTACATCCAGCGTTTTGCTGCTTGTTTTTTTTTTCTGCATCCAGCTTTCCACCGCTTATTTTCTTGCCTGTCCAGCAACACCGATTTTTTTTCTACATCTAATCACTTGGTGCTTATTTTTTCAAAATCTTTTTCCCCCCCAAATTTTAGATTTTTCTCTACATCTTGCGCTTCGCTGCTTGTTTTTTTTTTTTTAATCTGGCACCACTTTTTTCTGCATCCAGCATTCTACCGCTGACTGACTGTCAGCCGATTCTTTTTCTACATCTAATCACTTGGTGCTTATTTTTTCAAAATCTCCCCCCCAAAATTTTTCAATATTTTTCTCTACATCCTGCACAGCACTGCTTGTTTCTGTTCTTAAAATCCACTACTTGTTTTTTTTTCTGGAACTGCTTCTGCTTCTTTTCTCCACCGTTTTCCCTCCGCCGAGCACTCGACCACGCGTTGCAATCTCCATGAAACACATTCCAGTGCCTGAGCCGTCCATTTTCACGCAAACAGGTACGAGCTACGCGTAATCATCTGGAACACGGATGACGTCTTCCTGGACGACATCAACCCGTTCACCGGCAATGCGTCGTCCGACATCTACGTGAAGGGGTCGGTGTTGGACGCTCTCGTCGCGTGGCCGCTCGCAAAGCTGGCTGCTGATTGGCTGTTTGTTTTTTGACGGCATCCAGTTGGATTCGAGGCCTGGAAGACGACAAGCAGGAGACGGACGTCCACTTCAACTCGCTGACCGGGGAGGGAAACTTCAACTGGAGATTTGTCTTCCGCTTTGACTACCTGCCCACTGAGGTCATTCGCCATCTTCAGTTTGACTGTCGAGTGCTGTTTTTTGTTTTGTTTTTTTGTTGTTGTTTTTTCTGGGGGTGTGGGGGGGGGGGTTATACTGTGATTGCGCTGATTTTTCAAAGTACCACTGATTGTCACACCCACAAAATGTGTTCTCCGCATTTTTGAGCCATCCCCGGCCGCAGTTGCGAGCGTCTCATTTGTGGCGTTTGTTTTTTGTTCCGAAGAAAGAGATGGTGTGCAAGCGCAAGGAATCTTTCTTCTCTCTGGAGGAGTCCGAATTTCGCCAGCCGGCCGTTCTCACGCTGCAGATTTGGGACTACGACCGCATCTCGGCCAACGACTTCCTCGGTGAGAAAAAGTCACCCACACAAACAACTTCACTAGTTTGAAGAAAAGGCCTTCATATTTTATCTATAAAAAAAAAAGTCATCGATTTTTGAGGAAAAAAACCTGTGGAAAAATTTTATATATTTAATACTTCATTCTTTTGAGAGAAAAAATTAAATATCTGAGAGAAAATGAGCATTAAAAAAAGTGAAATAGGGAAAAAATTGTGAATAATGTGGAGTATTTTTTGTAAAATACTTTTTTGAAAAATGTTTCATCTTTAAAAAAAAAGTCAACAGTTTTTTTTTCCTATTCTTTCATGAATATAAACATATATTTGGAGAAAAAGTCATTTTTGGGGCATAATAGTCATTTTCAAGGCATACATGGTGTGTTTTGGAGAGAACGTTTCATATTTTGGAGGGAAAAAAATGCAGTTCAACATTTGGAACACAAAGGTTAAATATTTGAAAGAATTTTTAGTATTGTTTAAAAAAAATTACATTTTTGTATACTTTTACAACAAAAAATATTTAATATTTTGAGAAAAAAAAACACAGATGTGCCCTAAATTTAGGAGCAAAAAATATAATTATTAGAATTTTTTTAAATGATAAAAAATAAAAAATAAACTTCTATTTTCACCCCAAAAAGTATTTAATGCTAACTCTTTGACTGCCAGACGTTTTCAGAAACGGGATGTCGCCAGTGCCAGCCGATTTAAGCATTTTGACTGATCTTTCAAGGTCCATAGAAAATTATGTGTTTGGACTATGGAAACACATAATACTACCAAATGAAAGATTGGACTCTCATCTTTCATCAGAAAAAAAAGTTTGTTTCTACCTTATTCCGTTTTTCAGTAATCAACAATAGAAAATGGTTAGTTTCACCTCTGTTTAAAAAAAAAAAAAAAACGTCTTTTAACGTCTTTGGCACTCCTCCATAGGATTTTACTAAACGTTATTTAACGTTTTTTGGCAGTCAAAGAGCTAAAAAGAATTTACATTTTTGAGAGAAACAAAGTAATATGTATATATATATATATATATATATATATATATATATATATATATATATATATATATATATGTGTGTGTGTGTGTATATATATACATATATATATATATATATATATATATATATATATATATAGAGAGAGAGAGAGAGAGAGAGAGAGAGAGAGGGAGTTTTCAAAAAATAGTGAGTGTAGTAATAGTAATAGTGTAATAGTTTGAGAAGCATTTCTTCTATTATCCAAGAAGTCAACTAAAAGCAAGCATTGTGTACTTGATGGCCGTCGTACAAGTTTTTGCTTGTTTGCAGTAAAACAAGGTTGAAATGTGCGCTTGTTTGTTGAAGGCTCGTTAGATCTTGCTTTGAGCGACGTGGTGCGCGGCGCCAAGTCGTCCGGCAAGTGCACGGCGCAGATGGCCAAGGACGGCGCCGGCCCGCGGGCCTCCATCTTCCGCTCCAAGAAGTTGAAGGGTTGGTGGCCTCTCACCCGCCGCCAGACGGCCGAGGAGGCGGAGCGCGACAGAAAGGAAAACGCCAAGAAGAAGAAGAAGAAGAAGAAGAAGAAGAAAGGCGTGAAGACGCACGACGTGCGGTTCACCGACAGCGACGGAAGCGTCCACTTGCTCATGGTCACTGCCACGCTTTCCTTCTTCCGACCCGACTCCAAACGACAATTATCAAACTCAAAATATTCACTTGTGCTTTATTTTTGTTTTGTTTTGACAAAAAAAACGACAAAATCCCATAGAAACAGAATTTTTTTTTTTAAATATTAACGGCGGTCGACTGATTCCCATTTTGGAAGACGACGCCAACATGACACTCAAAAGTGTGTGCACGTGTGTACATTTGTGTGTGTTTGCAGGGTAAGGTGGAAGCGGAACTTCAGTTGGTGACGTTGGAGCAAGCCGAGGCCAATCCGGTTGGACGAGGCCGCAAGGAACCAGAACCTTTGGACAAACCCAAGTAAGACGCACACGCACACACGTCAAAAAGCAGCGAGTGATTGCAATGATTTGCGTGACGCGGCGCCGCTTGCAGCCGACCCACCACCAGCTTCACGTGGTTCGTCAACCCCATGAGGACGTTCGTCTTCCTGATCTGGGCCAAGTTCAAGAAGTTCATCATGACTTTGCTGCTTCTGGCCGTGGTGGCGCTGTTCTTCGGCCTGCTGGTGTACTCGCTGCCGCAGCACATCACCGGACTTCTCGTCACCGCAGGATGAGCAGCCGCCTTTTGGAGGGAAGACGAGAGAAGCCGCTCAACCTTTTTCTTCCTTTTGGCCCCCACCTCAAAGTGGACTTCATGCGACCAATGGCCCTCTTTTGGGCTCCACAAGCCCAAATGGAACTTCATGCTTCTTGTTTCTGTCCCAGTGTGACAACATGATAATGCTTGCATCTGATTAACATTCATTCCATGTCATATCAATTTTGCATCTGATTATGCACTCAATTGATGGGATGACAGGATGAATTATTTTTCTGTTCTTATTTAATATTGTTTCCGTTATTTGGAATTATTTTATAATGTCATTACAAAAAAAACCAACACAAAACAAAAAAATGATTCAATGAAATTGAAAATTAAAAAAAAAGATGCACAAGAAATCAAAGCCCGAGGAAAAACTGTTTTTGTTTTTTATTCAAGTGAATGCAATACGCTTCCATAATTTTGACCCATAATTTATTTAATAATTATTATTCTAGAAAGCTCAGTCAAAGTTTTCTATACATTTTCCCCCCTGACTTTAGCACATATAGAAGTGGCAAAAAATGAATTTGACCATATTTGGACATGTATTGACATATATTGAAAAAATATATGAATTAAACTTAGTCCAAAAAATTAAAAAGTATACAAAACTGTACTTTTCGATTGATTTTCTGATGGATGGAGTGGGCGTGGCTGCATTGCCCCGCCTCCCCGGCGCGCGCCGCTGCCACCCAGTGCGCATGCGCGCCAACATGCGGCTCGCGTAAAGCAAGAAAGGAGCATCGTCGTTGAAAAACCCACCCCAAAAAAGACAAAGAAAACAAACAGAACACGATGACGTGACGGTACCGCTGAGTCCAAACAGCACCAGCTTCCGCTTCGAGTTCCGAGTCACCAGCGCCGGCGTCGGCCCGCGTGGCCGCTTTTGGCCTCCGTCCAAGCCGCTTCAGGCGTGTCGGACGTCGGCTCGTCTGCTCGGGCTGCTGCGCTCTTTTGTCAGCCACCCGCTTCGTCTCGTCGTCGCCCCGCCGGGTCCGATCGCTCAGAGCCGCAGCCGAGCATGCCGGAGCCGTGCGTGTCCGTGTCCGAGTTCGTGGGGGAAGTCCTGGAGGACTGGAGCTCGCCCACCACGTCGTCCTTCTCGTCCAAGATGAGCGGATGCCGGAGCACCGTGCACCTGCTGGAGGAGGTCAGTAGTCTGTACGCCGGGTGGGGGTTTCAGAGAGAAGCCGGTCGCTCATCAGATACCCCGCCCCCCCCCCCAAATAAAACGCCCTGTTCCCATGTACAGTGCCACTTTGCCATCATTAATTGTTGCATCTTCCCCGTTGCTATGAGACAACATCTTTGCAATCCTCTGACGTCATTCGCAAGTTGGCTATTGTTTAGCATGTCATAGTCATGACAATCATCTCCTAATATTCAATGCACAAATATTTTGTAAATATAGATTTTTTTAAATTTATGACCAATTGATAAGATATCACAATGTCAAAAGCAACGTAAAGTGTGACCAACATTTTGCTTTACTTTTCATTTTTAAATTATCATTATTATTATCAGACCATATACATTGTTGATTAAAGTCATTGTTTCAATGTCAGCCATTTTTAAAAAAGAGGACCTATTGAGTGCCAGCCAATTTTGAGCCTTCGGTTTGATCTTTGAAGGCTCACAGAATTTTTATTTTTTTTTATGACAATGGAATTACAGAAACTACCAAATGAAAGATTTTTCTTCTTTCACCACACACAAAAAGTTTGTTTCGACCTTATTCCATTTTTTAGCAATACGTGGTAGAACATCTGGGTTGGGTTCACCCAAATCACTCATTTTGGCCCAAGAAAGGCAGAAAACAAACTTTTTGTGAAAAAACAACAGTGACGCTGATCATTTTTGACACCTCAAGCATCTGAACAGGATTCACTTCTCATTGCATTGGAAGTCTTGAAGTGGTTTAGAGGTCAATCCCAATTCAACAAATCCTTCGCTTATTACTACCATTGACAGCGGGGGTCATAAATCACACGATGGCCATCTCACTCTATATTAAAAACCTGCATTTGGAAATGTATCATCTGTCGGTCGTAATTTGACCTCAAAGACTTCAAAGCAATTAATAAGTTTTGGGGGGTCATAAATCCCAGAATGAATCTTAAAATCAATAAACCATCAAGCCTTTGAAACGGTTACTTCTTGTGATTGTCCTTTGGGGTCGTCAATCACACGACAAACATGTCAAAAAAAGCAACGTTATGATGATGATGTTGGAAGAACGTTGTCGGCGTGTTCGCCGCGTGACTCGACACGCGACTGTGAGCTCGTTTGTTGTTTCTGCAAAGCTGCCAGGACGTCCGGTCAGCGGTTCAGCGGGTCATTTGTGGGCGGGAAATACGTCACTGATTGGAGAGCAATATCAACACACTTTTAGGAAATGAGAATCTTAAAAAAAAAAAAGCAAACAGAAGTGAAGAAAATGAAACATTTATATTGAATAATTATTTAAAAATAAAATGAATAGCAATTGCTTTGTGGCTCAAATGGAAGAAAAAAAAAAACAATTAAAAAAAAAACCAAATAGTTCAAAAATAACATATAAATAAATTAAATAAATTTAATTTTTTTATTTTAATTTAAATAAATAAATAAAATAAATAAATATAGCTAAGAAACAAAGAAAATAATACAATCATGTCTAAAATGGTTAGAAAAAAATAATTGTTTTATGAAGAGTTTAAAAAATAAAAAAAAATACTGACAGCTAACAAATGATTTAACATTAAACATTGTTTGCATTTTTTTTTCAGGCTCTGGACAGCGACCGCTTGTTGCTGCAGAAGATGAAAAAAGCAGCCAAAGCCAAATACACATCGGGTCAAGGTACACGTGCACACACACACACACACACGCACGCACACGCACACACTGGTGTGTGACTAAGGTGGCGTGTGTGAAGCAGAGCATGTGTCGCACCTGGAGCAGTACATCCTTTCCATGGAGAAGCTGTCCATCAACTGCCAGTCCAACGGCGAGGCGGAGGTTGGCTCCGCCTTCTTGCGCATGGCCGACTTCTCCAAGGAGCTGCTGTCGCCCATGAAGAACCTGGTGGGTGGCGCCGGACGCGCTCCGTCTCCGGCCTGCTGCTTGAAAAATAGCCAAACGTCGTGTTTGGATTACTTATGAAAATGTTTGTATTCCTTTGCGTGTAGTTGAAGAGCATGTTGCACAACATCAACTTCTTCCTGGAGTCTCTGGTGAAAGGCGACCTGCGGGAGGTGAAGGGGGTGAGGAATTATTATTATTATTATGATTGTTATTCTAATGTGGCCACCGGGGTGCCATGCCTCATTTGGAGGAGCGCAACTGACAAAATGAAATATAAATAAATAAATTCAAGTAAAAATAAAAACATATAAGAAAAAATATAATTCAAACATTAAATACAAAAAATAAATAGACTCAAGCTAGTCATCCATTGCTGAAAGTCTCCATGAAAGGCAGTTTGCAATGGCGGAGCCCAACCCAAGGCGCGCTTAGGACCGCCCCCTCATTTGAATAACGTTTCCACCTGACAGAGCGTCTGTAGCATGAAATAAATACATGTGAGAGCAGATTGATATTTAATTCTATTTATACATTTATTTTTGTACTTATTTCCACATTTCTTTTTAGATATTTTTTTTTAATCTCGTTTTTATTTTTATTGGATTTATTTTTTTCCATTTATATTTATTTGATGTATTATATTATGTATTATGTATATTTCTATTTTTTATATCCATTTTTATTTTAACTTCTATTTTTTTATTTAGTCGATTATTTATTTTTAATTGTGTCAGTTTTGGTCCTCCATAGCCTCATTGGTCTCCATTGCCATATATATATATATATATATATATATATATATTGTATGTTTGTTTGTTTTTGCGCAGGACCTGAAGAAGCCTTTCGACAAAGCGTGGCGGGACTACGAGAGCCGATTGTAAGTGAGGCGGTTCCACATTTTGACGGTGCTCAGATGCTAACGGTAGCATTGACACAGCGTGTGAAAATGTGTCCGTGATTGGCGTCATTCAAAGGCCAAGTAGCTGCAGGCCGCCATCGACGCCACAGGTTGGCGCTGTGCATGCTAACCAGCCCTCACATTTGTAGCACAATGTTAGCTTGTTAAGCTAACAACAGCCTAGCGATCATTTTCAGAGACTAGAAATCCACCCTGAGATTTGTTTTTTCCCAGCAACAATTTTTCCCCCCTATTTGGCCAATTCAAGTCAATGTTTTCATCTTTGCTGTAATGAAAGTCGACTTTCCCGCATTTCGCAGCAATTTGACAACATGAAAAAATAAAGCAATCGCTAACATTGTTGATTTTGCCTCTCGGCCCCAAAACACAAGTTGCGTTTCTTCCGCATTGCTCCCGTTTGGCGTTTCGTCAGCAAAGCGAGTCTTTGTGTGCAGCAAGCAGGTGGAGAAGGAGAAGCGCGAGCTGGCGCGTCAGTACGGGATGGTGAGGAGCCAAGTGAGCGGCGGCGAGATCGCCGAGGAGCTGGAGAAGGAGAGGCGGGCCTTCCAGCTCGGCATGTGCGAGGTCCGTCCGACCGACCGGTTGCGTGCTCTTCCTCCTCCTCCTCTTCCTCACATGTGGGGAACGCGTGTGTGTGTGTGTGTGTGTGTGTGTGTGTGTGTGTGTTCTCCAGTATCTGATCAAGGTGAACGAGATCAAGACCAAGAGAGGAGTCGACCTGCTGCAGAACCTCATCAAACATTTTCACAGCCACAACAAGTACGCAAGACACACACAATACACACAATATGGGCTGTCATTGACCAACGCGTGTGTGTGTGTGCGTGCGTGTGTGTGTGCGCGCGTGTGTGTGTAGCTTCCTGCAGGAGTGTGTGTCAACCACGCAGAGGCTGAAGCAGTACATGGACGAGCTGAACGGCGTCCTCACTTCGGTAACACAACAAAACACTCCTTCTTTATTTGATCTTTTATTTTGTTTTTATTTTTTATTGCACCATTTTTTTCTTTGAAAGTATAATTTGATATATATATTTTTTTAAACCTTATTTTTTATTTTGTTTTTGTTTCTTTTATGGTATTATCTTTTATTTTATTAGATTTTGATTTGCTATTATTTGTTTTTTCATATCTTATTTTATTTATTCTGTTTTCTTCTATTTTATGGTATTTTATTTTATTTTTCTAGATATGTATTTTTTCTTCTGTATTTATGTTATATCATTTTATCTTTTTTTTTAATTTGATTTCAGGTTATTTTATGTTATTGTTTATATCTTGTTTTATTTGTTTTTTAGATTACTTTTTGTTTTAATTCATTTCATTGCATCTTTATTTTTATTTCAGTTAGTGTTTATTTGATTAAGTTCAATTTTTATTTTATTTTATTTGGTTTCATTTTAGTTCAATAATTTGCAATCAAAAATTGGCTGCTGGTCTGAAGGTTCCTTCACTCCTGACCGTTTTTTTTTATTGTATTTTATTTCTGAGTATCCGGAAAAAAAACGAATTAGTGTGAATTGTATTTTTGCTGCTGGTGTGAGAAATGGAATCCAATTTATGGAATGAAAATTGTCGTCAATGTGCATGTGACGAGCTCAGAGCAGCGAAATTCATTTAACAGTCAAAACCCGTCCAAGAGACACAAAATTAACGACCACCAGAGGGAGACAGAGCGGGAAGTCTGACGGATTGCGCAACCATTTTCGAAGAAGAAGAAGAAGAAAAACATAAAGGGGAAAAAAAACAGCCACAATATTTGCACCTTTAAGAGAGGGGCACAGTATGGATTGGGAAAAAAAAAACTCAGCAAACTGAGTGGGCAATTGCTCATGTGTTTGCCTTTGTGTATTATGAGGACATTTCACCTGAATACATGCCGTGCTGCGAGGACATTTTGAATTATGAGGACACAGCCCATGTCCTCATAATTATTTCAATGCAGAAGTGCTTCTAGGGCTGTAGAAGGCTTAAATCCAAAGTTTTAGCCAATGTCCTTGTAAAGCATAATTACGTGAATTTGTGTATTTTTGTGTATTTGATGGCGCCCCCTGTAGGAAGGTCCTTGTAATGCACCACTTCATGAATAATTCACACCAGTGTATATTTCACAGCATTTGATTGGCTGACCATCACCTGTCCTCACAATTACGCACGTCTCCATAATTCAGTTTTTTCTCAAAATGCTGTGTATTGTGAATGTTTGTCTGTAGACACAGAGCCTTTTTTTTTTTTTTTTGCAGCCACCATTTCCTAAGTAAATAATTAAATAATGAAATACCCTACGATATTTAATTATATATTTCAGTATTTAATTATTTCAGTGGTTGTTTATTTAAAAATGTACAATGGTTAACAGCAGAGACAGAGAAACTGTCAGTGCCGTACATTAATTCATCATTTAACATCCAACCCTGCCTTTACAGTATAACATCTTTCTGTACACCAGCGGCCAAATGTTTTGAGAATGACATTGATTTTCTAAGAATCTGCAGTGCTGACTTATTATTGTTTTTTTATGATGGCAATTTGCATGTACATGTACTCCAGAATGTTATAGTGATTAGATGAATTGCAAAGTCCCTATTTGCCATGAAAATTAAAGTAATTTCCTTTAGTGACCTTACAAACTTTAAGTGAAGAAGGCTTCAGGGCACCCAAGAAAATCCAGCAAAAGCCAGGACTATCTCCCAAAGTTGATTCAGCTGCAGGGATAAGGACATCACCACCAGTGTAGAGCTTGCTCAGGAATGGCAGTAAGCAGGTATGAGTCCATCTACACTCATGGTGAGGGAGTAAGACTTTTGGAGGATGGCCTGGTGTGACCAGTGAAAAAGGGATTCCATAAACACAGACCAAAATAAGGAAAAAAGAGTTACAGTTATTTTCTCTGATTAACCCCCTTTCCAACTGTTTGGGGCATCCGGAAAAATGCTTGTCTGGAGAAGAAAAGATGAGCGCTACCATCAGTCCTGCTTCATGCCAACAGTAAAGCATCATGTGACCATTCATTTGCAGGGTTGCTTCTAAGCCAAGTTACTGGGCTCGCTCACAATTTTGCCAAAAAACACATGCGTCCATTACTAAAGTATAGTACCAAAACATCCTCGGACAGCAACTGTGTGACAGCAGCAAGGTTATTTTATTTACTAAAGCAAAAAAACATTTTCGTTAATGAAAAAAAAAAAATAACTTTTTAAAAAAGCAAACTGAAATCACATTAAACGATTACAAAATTATCTATAATTCTAGCAATAATATCCTTTGTTTTCGTCTGTGGTAATTAATTTAGTATATGAGCCTTTCGGGTTAATTTTAAATGTGATCTATTTTTTTTTTTTAATTGACACTGTAAATCATAGAACAATAGCCACTCTTATCAACAAAGTTCATAATCCAACACTGAACCAATTTGTTGATTTAAATGTGATTTATTATATTGCCCGGAGTACGGAAGTGACGTCATCTAGCAGCCCCGATAGAGAACCGCCCCCGGCTCTAATTACTTCACGAGACGTGATGGCAGTGTAGCTGTGCTAATGAGGTAGGTTTGAAGCTCGAATTTTTCCTCCAGAAACTTGTTTATTTTAATGTTGGTCGCTTGTGTACATTGCTGAAAATGATTTATAATGCAAGTCCAGTGTAAGTGCAGCTAAGCTAACGTTAGCATACCTAACCATCTGTTGATTATGATGGTTGCAGCTAATTATTTAGAATTGCTACGCTTTTGTTAGCGACGGTTAGCTCAGTTAGCATAGCAGAGCTAACCGTCTGTTGAGTAAGATAAATGCTAATTGAAATTTTTAAGAGGAAAGCAATAACAGGCTGGTTTGATAGGCTGGTTTGTGATGTGAAAATATACAATGGTTTAGTATTACCAGTACAGTATAAATGAAGTATTGGTAAATTGCTGCATTTGTGTTTACTTAAATTTGTTCTTTAAATAGAAATATTTCAGTAAAGTCTGTTAGTGTTCATTACATTTAATTTATGCAAATATTTAGCAGAGCTGTGCTATCCACTATTTTATTTTCGTTGGCACATTTACTGCACACTGCACAGGATATTATGGTCCACAGAAAGTCAACTTCAAAACATCTGCACCAAGTTACCTATCAAACTGATTGAAACTCATTTTTTTCTATAGCTTTAGATCATTATCTTCAGTGAGATATGTCAGTCATGAGGCCACAGAGGGCAAAAGTTAAACCCAAAGAAGAGGTAGCATATTTTTCATCCTTAGGTAAAGACAAGGATGGCTTCACCATAAAATATATTAATTCATTCAAAGGTGAGTATTGGTAAAAGATTCTTTAGTATGGGCCTAGTTTTCATTACTGTTATAATGAAATATTTCTGTTGTATCCCTTTTTCTTTGTAAGGTCGAGGAGTGTTCAGTTCCTGCTCCTTTCAGAAGGGAGTCTTTCCTACTGAATATCGAGGAGAAGTTATAAGCAAACAGGAACGTGAAAACAGGCTGAGAGTGTATCATGATGCCCAGAAGGTTTTCATGTTTGAATTTCACTACAATGGAAAAACACTATGGTATGTTTATATGGTGTGTTGTCACACTTAATTTTGTTTTTTTTGGGGGTGGGGGGGTTATCGTGCAAGGTTTGACAAAACATAAAAGATTAATTATAACTCAAAAGCAAAAGTACATTCTTTTCTCAATATAATTTTTTTTGTTTTTATTTCATTTTTTTACAATATTGTGACTTATTTTTTTATTTTACTTTTACAGTTATCGTGAGTATCGCTAACCTCACAATATCATGTTGATTATCATATCGTGATTGCTTATCATGACATTTGGATATTGTTTCATACATGTGACATACTAGAATTACTGGTCGCACATTCATGATTACATGAAATTACAGTATAGCAGTCTAGTCTTAGTAAGAATTTAATTGTATTGGTATTTTTCTATTCATCTACCCCAGGTTTCCACTGAAGCACAACCTGATGAAGACACCGCTATCACAGACTGCGCCAAAGTTGACCAGGTGACTAGATTTCTTTTTGAATGTTGTTGAAATCAGTTTTCAGAAGCAAGACATTAGTGGAGGGTGGAGATACTAGGGCTGCACAATATGTGGAAAATATCTTGGCGCACGAATGGCTCATGCAATATGTGCATTGCAAAGACGTGCAACAAATGGATATTGGATTGTTTGTATACTTTAGTCTGAGGCTAAGCGATATGGCCAAAAAATTAAATAAAAAGTCTTTTAAACCAACCATCCAGCATTCTGCCACCACTTGTGCAAAATTTCAACTCACAATAACATCTGGATGTAACAGAACATTATAACAGTTTTTAATAATCCAGAAGACAAAATACATTTCACGATTTAGCAAATTTTCAACGATTCAATTTGAATTTAATTTATTCAATTAATTTGATTTATTGCCAGGCCCTACTTGAGTCTGATTTTGACCAATCAGAGACAACCTTAATTGCGCATCGCCATACAAGAGAATTGTATCGAGGAGCATTACTAACAAAAAAAACCTTATTTGGATAAAACTAGATCAAAATGAGCATGATTATTTTTCCGCATGTACGTGCATTTCTTTAATTAGATTATGAAGATATATATATTCGGTCCATGTTTAATGTCAAAATAATCTCCATCACTGTATAAAACACCCATGTCGCATGTTTTGTCAATACTGTGCAGCCCTCGCAAGATACACAGTCCTCACAATGTCGTAGTTGTGAATAACTGACACTCTGAGGACAGTGTATTTATACACTGTGAGTTTAAAATACGTTTTGAGGGCTTGGAGTTACACATACAGTCCTCACAATTCATACTCTGGTCAGGTATGGACACTCTGAGGACTGTGTATTTTCTTATTTTTGTGTCATTGTGAAAAATAGACGTCACCAATTTACACAAACCTGTAGTGCAGACAGATTTATTTATTTATTTTTGTAATGGCAAATAAAATGAGTTTGCATTCACATTACTTTAACCTATTCATTGTTCTGTATGTACTGTAACTGTGTAAATGCACAGGTACAGTCAGTCGTGTTACTAAGAATTTAATTTTATATGTATTTTTCTCTTTGTGTACCAGGTTTCAACTGACGCACAACCTGAAGACATACAGTAGCTGTCACAGACCAAGTTGACCAGGTGACTAGATTTCTTTTTGAATGTTGATGTTGAAATACGTTTTTCAGAAGCAAGACGTTGCACAATATATAAAAAAAAGATCTTGTCGCACGAATGGCTCATGCAATATGTCTGTTGCAAAGACATGCAACAAATGAATATTGTATTGTATACTTTAGTCTGACTTTGACCAATCAGAGACTGCCTTAATTGCGCATCGCCATACAAGAGAACCGTATCGAGGGGCATTACTAAAAAAAACGAACTTATTTGTATAAGACTAGATCACAATAAGCATGATTATTTTTCCGCATTAACGTGTATTTCTTTCTTTGGATTATAAAGATCTCTCTATCTTTATCTTTATGTCTATATATCTATCTATATATCTGTCTCTCTGTCTATATATATATATGTATATTTGTGTGTATATATATATATATATATATATATATATATATATATATATATACTGT